>NW_028186457.1:5881050-5923784 GCF_003343005.1 Rhea americana | reverse complement strand
GTGACCTAAGCAAAAAAGCAGTTTTGGCTGGTAGATAAAATGAAAGGTGGAGCATGTGTACATACATGGGCATTCTTTTTATGCAGCAATCAGCTTTTTGGAATATCCTGAAGGATAGCTAAAGGGAAGCTTGTAAACATATAATTTTCATATCTTGCCTATTCATTGAATAATAGGAGTAAATGCTCATATTATAATATTATAAGAGATAACCTTCTGCAGTCTAAAAATAATTTTAACTCTGTACCTCGTGGTGCTGAGTAATTAGGATCGAGCCCTTGCAGATACTTGCAGGTCTGCAATGCAAATGGAGGCTGAGATCACCACATGTTTTGCAAGGGGAAGCAGCTTGAGTTGCATCTTCCTCAAGATCTGCGCTTTGTCTGTGGCTGCTAGGTCCTAAATCAAAGCCCAGTGAGATCAGGGAAAAGCCTATCAGTCAGTCCAGGCAGTAGATAAGAAACAGGAATTAAATAATATAAGGGTTAGAAGAAGCACAGAGAATATGTATCTAGGATTCTGGTCATTAATCACTGAGTATAGTAATATGAAAAGATAGAGGAATTAACCTCTTGGACTGGAGTTTGGAAAATAGGCTTTGCTTTTCGGAATATGCTAGTCTGTTTTAAATAACAATTCCTTTAGACTTTGAAACATGTGGAGGTTGTAACATGATTAATTATGTGTTAGCTGACTGTAATTGATATTAATGCGTAGATGTAGAGTTCTCAATAAACAAATAACTCCTGGAAAAAAAATAAAATAAAAAAAAGGAATTAAAACTTGTTAATTATAGCCTGACCAGCAGTACCGTTGAATGCATGCTTCTGCATCTCCAGAAGGAGATAATAAACATAGGACTTGACATTTCACTGAGTTGGTCAGCCATGCTATTCAACATACATATATATGTATATATTCTCTCCTTCTCTCTCTCTCTCTCTCTCTCTCTTCCAAACAAGAGCTTTTTGTAGCCATTACGCATACATACTGAGAGCAACGAGAAAGTAACTTCAGAACATCTCATTTTCATATACTTTAGGGAAATGAATAACTAAGTATGAATACTCAAAAAGGAAATATGGTTTGGAACAAATGACTCATTTCACACTAGGAGTTCAGCATGGAGTCTTTTCTTTTGCCTGGGTGCACTGAAACCAACAGTAGTGGGAATTACTGTGGTGATTTTAAAGCATTTATGTGCACCTGGAAACACATTGTTGGTGGGGGGAGTATTGCTTGCACGATGTGGATTAATGAATTGACTGAATATAGCAAGTGGGCTCCTTACCTTTTCTTGGGAAATGCTCAAGGAAAAGCTTTTGAGATTAGAACACTCCAAGCAATTTTGTTTTTGCTTTTTTTCTTTTCCCTATTCAAAAATGTCATAAGATCTAAGTTTTTTATGAGCTAAAGGTTATTGTGTCAAGGCAATTGAGAAGTACGTTAAGCTGATGCAAGGGTGCTGTGCCCAGCTATTGAATCTGGCTTCCTGTTGGTGATTTTTGAACAGAAGCATTTCCTTCACCGTTCATAGGGGTGGGAAGGTCCGTGTGAGCGCAGAGGTGCCTGCTTGCCCCCGCCACCAGCTGTGTGCAGARCTTCTCTCTTCCTGCTCTCCCAGCTCAGTTAACGCAAGTGGATTTACAAATCAAAGTCTAATGGATGAGAATTTTCAGATGCTGCTGATTTACAAGCGCAATATTGCTGTCATAATACCTTGTCTCCGAGGGCTTCATTTATACTGAATCTTAGGGGTGAGATTACTCACTGATCTCACCAGCGGGGTGGAAATAATGAACCTCAGTGACACTGGAGGTTTTGATCCAGCCAAATTTAACTTTAGCCCTGCGACCTCTGGAGGCACAGGAGCAGAGTTTGTTCGCTCCGCTTGTTTAGGCATTTTTTTATGAAAGAAGTGGTTTACTAAGTTCTCTTCTAGACAAGATTAAATATTTTAATTTTCAGGGATGATTGGGTCTGGGCTTTTGGGACACCTCTGATTTTAATTAAATAACAAACCTAAACCACTCCACCAGCAGAAAATGTTATTATAAAATTGTTATTGAAGTTACTGTGGGATTTTTTTTTCTGTTTTAAAATAAGAAGCCCTTAAATAACTGATTCTGCTATGATATTGTTGAGTCTTTAGTTACAATTTTAGATGCTTTAAAAAAATAACGTATGTAGAAGAGAAATCTTCTTTAACTGCCAGTAGTAGGTCTATAAAACACAGCCCTGACCCTTTAATAAGGGGAAGTTCTGGCATGCTATTGCTAACTGTGCTGCACTGCTTTTAGAGGGTGGGTATATCTGTCTGTGGAAAAAGATGAGGYTTTTATGCAAAAGTAAAGTGGTCTCTCTAACCTGACTGGATAAAAGCAAATCTTTTTACAACCTTATCAAGACTTCCTGGGAATGAGTTCATAATCTCCTGCTTATTGTTATGGAAAGTAAAGTTCAGAGACTGAATTATTCACAATGAAAATATAATTTCCTGTCATTTTTTTCCAAAATAAAATTTGTTTCAAGGTTATTGTGTTCTAAAGCATTTAGGGTGATGGCAAAGCTAGGATGAAGAGGTYTGGGGTTAATACGCTCTGTTCAGATGCGAATGAGAAGAACGTTTGAACAGGGAAAGAAACCTTTTCCCTCCCTGATTTATTGGCTGAGAGTTAACTCTGACTAGTGCAGAATCGTAGAGCATGACTTGACCTTTCCCACGTGTCTGTTTTAAACATAAAGTCTATTGTCAAATGYGATCAGGAAAGGAGTTCCCAAAACCATACAAGTCATTTTAGGTAAACAACGAGATGAATTATGTCACTGAATCAGCTCACTTTATCGTGAATGAGATTATGCCTGATAGACAAACCCTAAAACACGCAGAGGCTATATTGTTTATCTAAAGTGCTTCCTAGGTGGAATTTGAAATGCTTTACATTACTATGGTTATTTATATCCCACTGCAGTGATAATGGCTTTAATGTTATCTAGGTTTGGCCAAATATAGTAATCTCAGTGCTATAAAAGGAGATTTGAAGTCCTCGCTGAAGGGATAAAGGTTGGCTTTGTCATTTAAATTCCTTTGATGAACTATTTCAAGAAGCTTATTTTAGGGCTGGCATCCAAGCACAGTGAAAGTGACAGTTTCCTCTTTTCTCTGCTTCACATAATTCTTATGAATCATGTGCTGAACAATATTAACCTGATCTCATAGTTTTTTAAACATCTTGAAAACTTTAAGTAAATCATTGCAGAAATAGAACAGTAGGAACTGTTTGCTTTCAATTTTGTAAGAAACATTTAACTAGTTTTCTGATGTAATTAAGTGCTAATACTGAAACCACTCCCTTTAAAAATTGACTATTAAACATTRTAAGTGGAGCCAATCGTTTCCCTTTGGCTGAGCATCAGGATATTCAGACCAGCCTCTCTCTACCTTATAGGTCTTGTGATGCTTGATTAGTTGTTTATGAAGTGTGTTAAATTCTTAGATTGCAAGACGTTAGGCAGTTGCGGGTTGCGGTTTGTGAACGTTTCAAGTAAGCAAACATCCCTTTCCATCCTCCTCCCACTGCCGCTGCGTACAGGACATCCAGTCTCAATATTTCTTGGGGTTAAAGGAGTTACCAGTGTAAACAGCGGTGCAAAGCTGGGCTCTGATTGCAGCTAGCAGGGGAGCTCCCACGACAGCGCTGTAGCTGGGCACGTCAGCGCAACGGCTTGCCGTGACAGCGTGCAGCCTGGCTTGCAAATTGTAACATGCCTTCTGAAATGCTGAAAGAGTTTATAACGGGGTATAACCTGTCGAGTGCGGCTCGGATGGGAGGGAGGCCGTCGTGGGCCGACCTGCCAACAGGCTGCTTTTGTTCCGGAGCTTGGCTGGGTTCTGAGTTAAGGTGTTTCCATGAAAGCTTATTGAAGCTAAGCAGCAACCMGTTTAATTTTACCATTTTTAATGAATAAAATGACGTGTGTGGTGGTTCTTCCCTGGATAKCTTTGAAAATTCAGAGATTCCAGGAATAATCTTTGTCTCAGCCAAAGTTTATGTAGCTTGAATTTCTATGGAAAGCCTCATTGCTGGGGAAAGGTAGCAGCATTAACTGCTTTAAATATTTCCTGCATGATCCACCTCCTTCCTTAACTTCTCCCCTTTGCATGATGGTTTATGTTTCAAGATGAGGAAGATTAACGTTAAGGAAGAAGCCAAAAAGCAGGTTTTATGCATTTTTTGCTTAGTGACAGTGCTCTCCCTGTTGGTCAGGGAGCTTTGATTTCCTCCTAAATGGGCTGGCAGGTTGTTTCCCTGCATCATGTCTTAGTGCAAGACCTCTACCTGGATTTGGTTGTTGAAGGCCTGGGCCCACATGCAGTAGGTCATTTCTGTAGGTAGGCAGGGGGAAAGTGTGGGTTTCATATGGGTTTAGGTGCCCTGTGCAAGTGATAGCCATGACTCCTGGTTCAGGCTGTAGGCTGAGAAAAGTGGGTAGGAGAAAAATGAACAACCTTCCCACACCTTTTCCCTGCAATGACAACAGTGGTGAATTTTACTTTTTCAGGAACTCCTGTGTCTCCCTGTCAGGAACCAGCTYCTAGGTATCTCAGCTGTATCTGCTGCCTGGAGTGAATCTGAGCTTTGTAATTTGCCAGAAATTCTGTGGGGTTTTTTTTCTCTCCCCCCCCCCCCCTTTTTTTTTTTAAGATTGAAGTAATTTTTAGGATGTGTCAAGCTAGATTTTACCCACAGGTGAAGGTAAATTATTCTGCAGTTGTCACATCACCTGATTCATCCTAGCTATTTGTTGTTTTTGTGAAGAAAATTGGTGTATTTTGGAAAGAGTGATGGAGCTCTGGACCAGATTGCCAAGAGAGGTTGTGGAGTCTCCTTCTCTGGAGATCTTCAAGGCCTGCCTGGATGCAACCCTGTCTACCATGCTCTAGGTGACCCTGCTGAGCAGGGAGGTTGGACTAGGTGATCTCCAGAGGTCCCTTCCAACCTTACTGATTCTATGACTCTATGAAAAGACATTCAAGTTAAAGTCTGTATTGTTTTACAGCAGTTGTGGCACGTGAACTTGACATTAAAGTGATACAGTAAGCTTAGACTCTAATATTAAAGGGGATATTTCAGCCACAAATCGCTCCTTCTTTTCAGTGTGGGTTTGTTGATGGTTCAATCTTGAAAACATTTAAGGCAAAGGACAGGGCAGGTGTATATACTTTTACCATTGTGCATATGCACAGCACCCATTAAGAGGATCAAATATACAATAACTTGTGTAAGTATTCATCTGACTGTCTGCAGATCTGTCTTTTTGAACTAGGAATATATYGTGATCTTGGTTCCTGCTGGGAACTCCTGGTGTCTTAAGGGGAATGAGAGAGTCTTGTACCCTCCAAAGAACAAAACAGATGAATAACTGGCTGCAAGGCACCCTGCTGACTGCGTTACTCCAACACGTGTGCTGTAATAAAGAAAACATCCCAAAAGTGCAGTGTGCCARGTGACTGCAGATCTGCAGCCCCCAGCAGGCCATCAGCAATTAGGCAGGGTCTGTGATGTATAATTCACACCCTGTTATTCTAAGTTTACATAAGAGCCTGCAAAGTTCACAGGGTGATGGATTGAAGAGCGTTGGATGATTTAATGATGAAATACCATGGATAGTAATTTGGAGAGAATAATGAAGATGCCTGCAGAAGTTTACAGAGCAGTATTTTAGCTCAACRGTGTTTTTTAGAGTCTCTTTTTTTTTCCTTCATTAGTACTAGAAATAAATTAAATCTGAAAATAACGCAGGTTGCTCTGCTAATTGACTTGATAGTAAAAACAGATAAGCATCAAATGATGTTTGTTGAACAAGTCAACCTCGAGTCTCTATTTTGGAGTAACTTTGATGGGAAAAAATTGAGTCATCTCTGAGCACAACTTTACTTTTCTAAGGACTTGCTGAAAGTTAACCAATTACTGTGTCATGTTATTAGCATGCAAAATGGTTTTAAGAACATTGAGTTTATATAATACTTGAAAAGATTCCTATTAAAATCATCCTACTTTTTTGCTTCCTCCTTAGGCTATAATGACTGAAAAGCAAAAATCATTTAAGCTTTTCATTCTGTAATTCATTAAGTTGTGCAATCACCTAAACCACTCTCTTTACAGAAGCTGTAAAATAGAAGCACTCTTTTATTTGGGGATGGATTAACTTCTCTTGTCTTATAYGATATTTATATCACTTAACAATTGTTGCTAATGGCGCATGTGTTCTTACCGGCTTATGTATAATTTTGAGTCTGGATAAATGATGAAGAAGAGGCAAGAACTGAAATCAATTAGTGAAGAGGAGCTCTTACGAAGTCTGGTATCCTATATCTCTGTCTCTCCTGTTAATGAGTTTGGGCACCTCTTTCCTCAGTGTAATGCTAATTTGAGTCTTATGTCCTCTAGTCACTGAAAGATGTATGCTTTTTTTAAAACATCCTCCTTTTTATTAAATTGACTTAAAATGTAAGAGGTTAAAAAGGTGGGGAGAATCCGCCACCAGATGTGCAAACTGCTTAGTTCCCTAAATTGTGTTTCTGTAAGAAACGGGGCTAGGAATGTGGCACTGAATAAAAAGAGTTGAGTAGAWATGAGAAGCAACTGAAAGACTGCATTGAAGAGGAAAGGGGAAAGAAGGCCTAAGAGATTAAATAAATTCCAAAACACACACTACTGGCAGAGCATTGGCCTTACAGAATGATGGAAGTGCGCTTTTTAGAAAATGGAGAATTTTCTGGGTCCATTTGTTTCAGTAATAAAAGCCCTAGRAAGATGCACACAATTAAATGGTGACAATAAGGTTATGTAAGACCAGGTTAGTTTTGAGGACTTGATTGTTTGCAAATATTTTTATGAAACCATGGAGAAGGACATGTGTTAGCTCTGCTCAATCTGTGATATGATTTAGAAGGGCAACAAAATGAAGGAATATGACTAGTTTCTTCCATGATGCCATGTTCTTTGTCTGCTGATGTTCTGCATGTGTGTTGGGCAAATATCCAGGGCTCTCAAAGGCACAGAAGAAGTCTAAAGATACTGATGACAAGTAAACGCGTCCCTTTTTGAGCCGAAGTCTTGAATGAGACCTTTAATATGTAAGAGGATGCTGTGGGTTTGAAACCAGCTTCCGTAACTGCACTTCTACCGAGCTGACCACAGAGCCCAAAAGCCCAGCGCTGTGACTGCTTGTGCTGTGTGTGGCTCTGCGCGCCGTCTGCAAAGTGTGCTCTCCTAGCGTTGTGTTACAGAGAAGCACAACGGGGCATGCTACGTGAAGAGGGAGGCTGAGTGTGTGAGGCCACAGGGAATTACTGCAGCAAAGTTGGTTGATCCACCGTGACAGCTAATTTGTTTGGTTTTGTTGTTGTTTCAGGGTGTTTTATAACCTTAACAAGAATTCTCTGCAGGTATCTTGATCTGATAATACGCTGGCAGTATTTTGCACTCATTGTGGGGAATGTGTTGCTAATAGAACATTACTAGGACAACCCTAGCTCTTCTGACAACCACTTAATTTCTGTTATCTCCAAGGCCTGGCAGACCCATAAGTCCTGAATGCAGTAGCAAGTTGGAGAGATGCTTTGTAATATCTTGGAACATGAGGGAGATGAGAGACGTACGTCCGAGAGTTGATGGGATATTTGTGTGGAGGGGAAGTAGGCATAAAAGACAGGAAAAACTAGAAACCCTGTGAAAGCAAAGAGCAAATATAGCGACTGTTAGCAGTAACTGAGGGAAAGGAGAATGGAAAACAGATGTACTTTCCTTGGCTAGTTGGTGGTTATGTGCCCGAGCAGTTTTGATGGTGAGCCTCTGGTCTGGGAGCTTGCACACCAGTGCCCCGCTGCTTTCTGCAGTGATTGTTTTCAAAGAATGAGCTAAAAAGAACCAATCCACAGAACAAAGCGGACAAAACTTTGGCTTCTACTCAGGGGAACTTGAGCAATTCTTGCTATAGATTGGGCTTCAACAGGAGCCAAATGTTGACCCATGAAAGTGTAATTATTCTGTTTCATTTGGAACCTTTTGTTCTGGATTGTATTCAAAACTACTGTAAGCCCCATTATAAGATTCTTTTTCTTTTCAGCCAAGAGGAAAAGAGGCCTTTTGAGTTAATAGCTCTACTTTGTTTTAATTAAAAATGAGGAAAAAGAACCTCTTCCTTGCCTTTCTTTAAGAATCTTCCCTTCTGTAAAATAGCAGCCAACAGGCAGTGGTTTAGGATAATGGGTCTGACTTCAAGACCAGGTTGTATTATAGAGTACAAATGGTGAGCAGTGATATTCTGTTTGTAAGACAAAGTACTGGTTGTCATTCTCAACAGCAAACTCAATAAATTTTTAATACTGAAATTGGTAGCGATTGCAGATTTCTTACAAAGYCTGAAATTGGAGATATGAGTTACTTGCTGAGCTCCTTTTCCTTGGAAGCATGTAAAGGATGGAAAGAGCAAATTAGAAATAGAATTTTTTTGAAAGTGTAAAGAGAACTAAAGGAAGAGAAAAAATAGTGTTGGAGAAGCCTACAGTTGTACAAAATTAAARTATGTTTAAGCATGAAAGAAGTGATGTGGGGGGGACTTGTGATTTTGAGAACAACATAGGATGGTGACAGTTCACCCACTATGAAATAGCTTGTATGTTAAGAGTCATCCATATGCCCAAATAACACTAGCTTTGTTAGCATTTATTAGATCACTGTATTTCACTTAAATGTGTACATTCTCTGGTTGGTTTATAGCTTTTTTGTGTGTTTTTTCATRCCTTTTTAGGTTAATTTTCCTGATTCAAGGAACATTTCTAGTGGAGGAACATCCTAGTGATGTGCTTTGTATAACTGTAAAAGTTTTATTTTTCTTGGTCTGTCATTTATCTCAACTTTTTATTTTTCCATTGATGTATCAGAAACAGCATTTATTGCATTYGTAATAACTGACCAAATTCTAAGTGATCTTGTTAGAAAAGGAGCACTGCCTGGAAACTCCTCCTTGCATTTTTAGCACCTTATGTTCGCAAATCCTTGTGTAATTGTTCACTGTTACGAGTGARCTCCGTGTTCAGGAGGGAAGGTAGGACGGGGGAAAGAGAGAGGCTGAGACTGACAGTGATTTGTTTAATTTGACCTGGTAAAGAGGCTGATTAGAGCTCAGAAATTCCTGGCTCCTGTTACAAAAACGTCCCAATAACCAGACCGTGGAGGCTSTGGCTGCACTGCGAAGGGATTGTGCAGAAATAACAAGCAGGCAATGAGCAAAAACACACTCACTCTGTGTTGGGGATTTCTTGTGATTGCTGGATTTRTCTGCAGAGGGAATGAGCTTTAGATTTCAGCTGAGCAGTCGTACCAAGCTGATATCTTTATTTCTTTTCCTCAGGAAAATGAATGCCCAGAGAAATTAATTAGTTCATTTGACTTTGCAAGCAACAGGAAGTACAACACAAAAGTAGTCAAGGTCTGAAGAGACACAACTGGTGAGGGATACCCTTCTCGCCTGGAAGTACAGAGGCTAGACCCACTTGCTAAGATGTTGGTTATGCGGATTCAGTTTTCTCATGTGCTGGAGGGCGTTTGAGTCCACATCTCCGAGGGCCTAGGAGAGGCCCTGACTACTAAATAAGTTGTCCTTCTGCTCTTTTGTTAACTCTGTTTTGTTTCTTGTGTGTAAAAGAATGAAACCCTGGAGCAGCAGCTGGAATCCCGCTGTCCCACGTCGCAGAGAGCACCGTAACCAGCAGCGCGGGCAGTGCTGCTTGCTGTCTCTGCCTCTAATGATTCCGAGTATTTTATACATAATGAGCAGCTGCAGCATGAGGTCCTGAGAGCACCCCTGTTCCCCGTCCAAAATAGCCTGTTGTCTGGTTCAGGCAGAGGGAAGATCAGAGCTGTGTTTTCTCACTTTTCAGGCAGCCATCCTAAGAGACAGTTTCCTAGCTTGTCTTTTTTTTTCCCATTTATATAGTTGGCGTTTACAGAACACTAGGGAATGAAGRATGTAAGTATGTGTATATTTTTCTGTTCCTTAAAGGTGCACTGGTTTTTTGTGACTGGCCGCTAGTATTTTAGYTGGCAGATGTATTGGCTCCCTGCAAAGATAGGCTGGGGTCCTRTAGTGGGCAGCGTAAGTGTGACAGAGATGTTCTTAAATACTGGCCACGCATCCTTTCTTATTGTAGCTGCTGACTTGTCTGAGCCCGGTCTGTAGTTCCTAATCCACCAAAATAACCAGTCAAGTATTCCTGCAAGAAGCTATAATGAGACTTAAAACTGAAGTGAAAATAAGTCACTTCATTAGCTTTTCTAGCATCAGTAGTGCTTGCTTGATTAACYACGGTGTGTGTGAAGTACCAAGGAAGGGCCGGGGCCAGTGTGATTCTGGGGATGGTTTGCTTTCATGTTTGACTGCTGTTAACTTTTTCTGATTCTGTTTGTAAAGATGCTGTTGACTGACTGTTGACAACAGCATTTTTTCTCAGTTGCATAAGGCCTGGGAAAAGAGTCTCTGTCTGGCTCTTCCACAGTGAATGGCTTTCAAGTTAAGCCATGGCTGCAGTTATTGTGCTCTAGCTGTGACACTATAAATAAAGTTATTAACATCAATATGTAAATGGCTTTCTATTTTTGTTCCCTGTATTGTTTGTAAAATCTAGGGCAGTTATTCAGTAAGAATCATCTGCTGTTTAGCACTAAGCCTACCAGTATTAGATGCTGTGTGGGCTGCTGTGGTTTTTTTTTCCCCCTTTCTTTCTTTCTTTCTTTCTTTTTTTTTTCTTTTTTCCTTTGCCCTGGCTTTTAGAATCTAGCTCCTTTGCAAGCTTCTTTCTTGTGGTCTATAAGAAACAGTCTGGCTATGCTAAGCATTTTCAGGCTTCTGGAAAGTGGCTTGGTGCTTCAGAATAGCGAATCGTCTCTTGATATCTGAACTATAGGAGCATTAAAAGCAGCTACACAAACATCAAACACCRTAGCTGCTGTTTGCCTTAGAGTGCATCTTGCAAATTCCAGTTTGTTCAAAGATCTTTACCGTTCCTGTTTTGGTTGTGTGCTGCATTTCCTTTCTCTGCCCTTGCCACCCCCTTGGAACAGCCTGACAGCCTTTGGCCATACTCACAGTGGGAACGGGCACCCCGGTAATTAGTACAGTTAAAAGCGATACAGCTCTTTGAGGGACAGCAMAGGTGCATTGATTTAGACCACCATATATATGTATATATGCATGTGTTGTGTGTATGCATATGTCATGGCCACTCCTATATCGAAGAGAAAATTATTCTAATCCAAGGCATCTSTTTAGAAACCTGAATGCATCTATGCTTGGGACAGCACCTATATTGCTGTGACAGCTAACAAACATACCGTAGAATAAATTTCAAGTGTAGATGAKGCATTACTGACCAAAGACCTGCATGCTCCAGTTTTGTGTCTCGTATAAGACAGTTTATTCAAACTTCTTCCTGCTCTGTCAGTGTATTTCCCCCTGGCCTGCCAGAATCTCCTCCGGAGAACGTCCCAGCCAGTTTGTCCTGTGACTCACCAGCCGCAGTTCCAGTGCCAGCTGTGGCAGTCCGGAGATGGGCACCCGTCCGCTCCGGCAGCTTAATGCCATCTCGTGCAGCTTGGCGAAAGGCCGTGGCAACACTCGCGCACTAGCAAGCTGTGTCTCTGATTTCATTCCTTGCTTGAAGTTGCATTTAATTTTATGAGGTGTACAGTAGATGAATGTATACTGGTGTTTTAAAGTTGTGACATCTGCTGTTGTCAGAGCTGAGCTTATCCTTTCAAGTGCCAGGCACTTTGTTTCATTTCCTCTAATCTTCAGACCAAAATTGCTGCTACTGCGGAGGCTTATARGGTGAGCAGAAATAAGCTAGACTGTTTTTGCATGGGTAGAAAGGTCTGACCCAGTAACTTCCCTCTTATTTTTATGATTTGAGATGGCATTAATCTCTAAGGTGGCTCTGTGTTACGGAAAAGATCTGGTCAGACTCTATTGCTTTTATTGATAATAGTACARTGGCAAACTAATAGCTGTTTATGGGAGCTTCATTTGGAGATGATATTTTGCAAATATCGAGAGTAGCAGGCAAATGGCTTAGTGAAGTATCTTAATGCATTAACATGGAAATGAAATTTTCCAGTGGAGCATGCAAGAAAAAAGCTTTTTCTTTACATGCAGACCTGTTATTCTAGTGATGGCAATTACAGTAATTCTCTTGAAATCAAGATAAAATTATATGCCTTCTTCATTATGAGAAGAAACCAGTGATTGCAGAAATCAGGGGAGATCCCGTTAAAAGTTAAAAATGCTGACATTTGCAGTGGGCAGACCTGCCTTGCCACTGTCCCTGCTTCCACAAACTGTTTTGTGCAGATGTTCCCTGGATTGTTGAGGCCAAGATTCAGGTTCCTACTTTGCCATGGTTTTTTCATATGGCCTGAAGCCCCTTTATATATCTTCTTTGTATACCATACTGCTGCTTCTGTAAAATAGTATGGCTGGCATTGCTTTTGTAGTGCTGGTGACTGAATTTGAAGATTTGTAGGGTGCTTACACATTGTATTAATRGACACAAATTTGTTTTCTGTCTGCACAGCCTTTCTCTGAAATGTGTTTGAGGTTTGAAACACATGTTTAGTGCCAAAATTGCTGCAAATTGTAGTATATCATGTCTTTTGTGCCATGGCTTGTGTGTTTTTTCCACTGATTGGAGKGGGCCAATCTCTTTAAGTCTGTTTTCTCTTTACATATTTGTAAAATTCAAAATGTTTTTTGTTATCTCCTTATTTTAGCCATTTCCCAATGCTGTTTTACTTGAAGACTTATATGCTCTAAGAAGCTAGAGATACACTGGTCAATTTTRTTTTATAAAGAAATAAATTTGAGGCAGAGACAGCTGAGTAACTGACCATGAAGTCAGATGATGGGTTGTCAAAGATTGGATTTGAGGTGTCTGGATATCTATTATGTAAGCCACCAAAATAGAARCAAAAGTGGTGCAGATGTTTTCTGATATTACAGTATATAATTGGAATGCCATAAAGTAGATATAACACCTTAATATGTATGAAATATTGTATCTATGCAAAGTATTTGGAATGCCAGGTAGTTAGGGGTATTACATAGAAAATTATGTACCTACAATATAATATAAATACGTAGAATGTAATATTCCCTGCTATAGGATGGTATTTGCATAGAAATACTTATTTAGCGAGTTTACCAATACTGCTTTCTAAGTGCAGGAGGTTTTACTGCTGATACAGATTGCACAGTGTTTCACTATAGTTACATTGTTTCTTCATGACAGCTAGAGTTTTCTGTGCTACCAAAGGGAAATGTAGATACATACTAGTTCAAGTGCTGTTGATCAAAGGAGATGTGGTGGTAGGCCTTTAAAAAGGAAACAAAACCCTTGAAGTTAAATTGTAGCCCCTGTAAAGCTGGGAGAACTTTGCTCGTGACTTTTGTGTATCTTGTAATTACTGGTTCTTATCAAGTAAGGAATATTAATGAAGTGTACAATACCCAGATGGCATGACTTCAATTTCCTGCGGGATTTTTTCCTTCTCATTTCATTATGAAATAAAGGCCAATCTCTCTTCTTACTGAAAATTAAACATTTTATTATTAAATTTATTATCAGGTTTGTTTATTAACTAAGAACAAGATCCCTCAGCTAATGAGCTATAGCATTTTATTTGGACAGCAATTCTACCTTTCAGAATAACTAACAAAGGAAGATATCTTAACTTCAAGATTCATTTCTGTTAACGTGGCATTAATATGTTTTAGAAAAGTAGCCTTTAATAGTTGTGGCCTGCTAAGTTTCTCTGTATTCCGTGGTCCATGTCTGCTTCCAGTTTCACCAGTGTCATTTTAAAAACTCAATCATTAGATTAAATTTAAATATACAAAAGAGGAGGCAGGGGATTAGCTCACCTTTCGGATGCTCCAAGGAGCAGAAAGTATCGGGCTCCTGTTCCCCAGTGATCGTTCGTCACTATGAGTGGCTACTTTGCTATTATTGACATAGTAAGTTCCAAAATATGGGTGGTAGGTATCTGTCTGTGCAGAACATCACATCACTTGTCCATTTTCGAGTTACCCATGAAACATTCTGCATGTTTTGGTACACTTGTGTATACCTTGGTCTCCTTCTTTGGAGAAAAACTAAATAACTATAGGAAAGGTATAGTTGATCTTTAAGGTTACAGTTACATGTCTATGCTAACGCAGTGTTTTCATAATGCACTCACTTTCCAACAGGAAAAGTGAAAGAGACTCTGACTTAAAGAACTTGCAAAGCAAATAAATCACAAAGGGGTAGGACACTGGGGAAGCTAGTGGTGGGAATGAGGAGGAGGGTAAGGTTAGGTTGAAATGACCACGGCGTGCAGAATTACTGCAGCTTTTGGGTAAGGAGCATAAAAGCATTGTTGTTTGACTAAATATCCACAATACCAGGGAAGAGCAGCCTGAATGTGATTTGAATAGGTGTGAAAAGCGTGTTTTTTCAGCATAAAAGACAAAGAACTGGACTAAATAACARAAAGCACCTCAAACTTGATTAGATGGGTTTTACTGAATCTCTATCCCTTGTGCTTCACCCGGTTATTTCAAGATAGAAGCATGAAACTGTTAAGTGACCATGCCAAAATTTAGAAGTCTGTTGCCTTCTCTGACAGATGATTGATTGTTGGCCCACAGCCTCTCAGCAACAGGTCRTCCTTCATTTAATATTTAAGTTTGGGGTTGTTTCTTTTCTGTTGCATTGCTTTTGTGGCTTCAGTCACTTTTGCGAGCAGTCCTCTCAAAACCCGGCAAGGAGAAATAGCACCAGCCTCTTACAGCCATGGTGCTAATGGATAATCCCCTTCCTGGAGAGTTCTGTCAGCTCTGACTTTGTTCTTGTTGCGTTTTGGCAGGCTTTTGATGGCAAGATTGCTCTAAAGCCAGATGACAGATTGCAGGAACATTCACAGCAAAATCACACTTGAAGTTTGAAAACCAGAAATGGCCATGACTTATCCTTTTTGGTTTGTACGCTGTTTGGAATTTCAGGCTTGTAGAACAAATGGATCTGAGGTTTATTTTGGTGTGGATTTATCCTGCTGCAGTTTGGGTGAACAAACATGCCAACAGCCTTGTGCACCAGACAGGCCAGAGTGAGTCTGGCCCTATTCTGAGCAAAGACGTATAGTCGTTAATGCAGCCCAGAATTAGAGCTACTATACTCTGCTCTCAGCATGGTTGTTTGTACAGGTTGGCACCTTGATAGCAAAGCTATGCAATAGGTAAGGCTCCCTTGCGCCTTTCTGCAAAAGGCTCTGTGTATCCTTAGAGTTTGCCTTCCTAAACTGCATCTGAGTTGGAATAGTTTTGGCACCCTTCTCACTTATATGATTTTTCCCCTGACCTAAATGACTGGAAAATGTTTTCACATTCCCATCAGTCCCTTCTTAGATACATGATAAAGGTCTGAATTTGCTCCTTCTTAATAACCCAAAATCTGATTTAGGCTGTTTGGATTTCTATTTTATGTTCAGCAGACAGTGACATCTAATTTGGCTTGTGACGATGGAGTAATAAAAATGGAGTAATAAAATTCCTTCCACTCATCTCAAAAATATCTATAATGTACTCCACCTATAATTTGGCTAGTAGCCACTGCATATCTATCTATATTTGTTTTGCCTTCCTCAAATAGTTTTTCTTCCCAAAAGTTTATTTATTACTCCTGTTTCCATTGAGGAATCAATTTGGTTAAAGATAGCCTGCTGAAATAGGAAAATCTTTTAACTTAAGRCATTTAGAAAGAGAGGGAAGCAAGTTTTTCATGTTTAAAATAAAAAATGAGCACTGATGCTACTTTGCTATAAGCAAACTCTGATAACTGGGGTTGCTACTCAATGCTTGTACTCTGCAAACCTAGGAAGGTCATAGGAAAATTGTGCTCACTGTTAGGGTTGATGCAGTCTTCTCTTCCTGGTTCGTTATCTCAGGATCTTAAATTCTTCTCATTTGTTATAGTGATAGTGAAGGACAGACCACTGGTGTCGACATGAAGATCACTGAGTATCCATGAGCATTTTTTGCGCTGGCTCTTGGGTGGGCTAGCGGGGTTAGAGGCTCACGTGTGGGCATTCCCAGAAGCACATCACTAAYGCAGGCAGAGATGAAGTCACAAATGCTGAGAGTTTATGCTGAATATGTTTTCCTCCATCTGTCTCCCCTAGCAGTTCTAACTTCCGCTCAGTAATGCTTATGTTGGAGCAAGCATGGGTAAATTGAGTAAACATTTGCATCTTTGCAAGGAGGGTAGCTTTTGCTGTCCAGTTGCAATGTGGATTGCCGTCTGCACGTTGTCAYGGCTGCCTCTGAGATCCACCTGGTCTCCTGCTTTTAGGTCAGTTCTTACACTGTCACCAAATTAGGATTAGTATGGTCTTGCAGAATGCAATTCTTGAATAGGGGATGTGGTTTTGGTTTATGTTTTTGGCTGCTTTGGTGGACAGGGGGCTTTGAGTCTCTTGCTGTGAAGAACAGGGTGAAAATGCCTGTAGTTTTCAGGACTTTTGTCTTTTTAGGGTTTTTGTGTTTTTGTGTTTATTTCCTCCTGTGCTGCCTTGCGTTACTCTCTTTCTCTCAAGGATGTGCTACTTTCCTTACCATAGCATTTGTGCACACGTGTCATCTTGTCTTCTTGAGCAAGTGGAAGCCAGCATGACTGGTCCTAAATTGGAGCAATGTCACTGTGCATGTCCAAGTCCTGCTTCCTGAGGAGGAGCTGTGCCAGCTGAAGTGGCACAGAAGTGCTAGAGCTCATTCGAAATAATAAGTGATTTCCAAAAGTAAACGGATCTTCTGCAAAATGACCATATAAGTTTAGGAAAGAGAAAGTTTATCTTTTCACTTTTTTCCATGACTGTAAGAAAAGGAATATTTTAACCTCAGTTGTGTCTGGTGTCTTGCTGCTCTGGAGAACTTTTTTTTTATTTATTTTATTTTGTATTGCTAAGACCAAGACACAAGCTTGTCATGTAGACGTCCCTAGCAAGCAAGCAAAGCTGACATGCTAAGGGAGCTGAGTTAGTTTGGACCTAGCTAGCAGCCTTCGCTGGACCAGTCACCATGTCATCAGTCAGCATAGTGTGATCTCTGCAGGCCAGATTTTCCTCCTGAGATGGGCTTTGCTGTCCTGGTTCAGGTTAGTGCTGCTGTACCTACGCATGCTCCCTSAGCCACAGCCACGTTGTACGACATACCTGAGCCGCTGCTGTAAACACGTTCTCCTCTCGATTTGGTTTGTTCTTTTGCTGTTGCTATTCCAAGGGGAATTTATGTGCACTGTGAGATTCTCACTTTGTGACTCTGGAAGCTGAAATCTTTTTTGCGCACAGGATGAGTGCACAAAGACAGCAGGCTGTCTTGGAAAGTTGTCATTGCCTTGTTGTCATTGCCTTGTTGTCATCCCCAAGTGACTCTTCTAGGAAAGAGAGACTGAGTGTATCTTCATGCCACCTCTGGGTCCTTCTAGTTGAACGTAACACTATGTTTATGTTACTCAAGCATAAGCTGGACAATAATTTCAGGGCTCCCACTGCTGACTGGGAGCTGGCTTTTAAATGAATGTCCAGGTGTGAAAAATGGCCATTTACCAAACTGCTCAGGAAAACCTAGGCTTGTGTTACAGGGCCCAACCCTGTAACTGAGAGTTTTGTGTCTTTAATCTCAAWCCATCCTTCTTTCTTCTTCCTTGTTCATAGTATCACTCACTAATATGCAAAACTCCCAGCAGCGAGCGTAGTCACTGTCTTGCCAATTAGCCTGGTAAAATCATTGACATGGACATATTGTGTCTACAGCAAATGACTTTTGCGCTACACCTTTGCTCACGAATGCAAATTAGTGAGTGTCTATTTTGTGCACAATGATTATTTCATTATGCCACATTAACTTTCTCTTCCCTTGTTCAGTGCCATTTGTTACAGAAGAACACCATGGCTTTGATTCACATGCAGTCAGATGCACTTTGCTGTTTTTGTAAGTTGTTAAAGCTCACCGAGTCTGGGGTTTTGTTCTGTTTCCCATGCAGTGCCTGTGGTGTTCAGTTTCCAGTAACACATGGTGTTTGTATTCATGACTGGCATTACCGTTGTGATGGTGATAGGGTTTGTGTTTCTTGCCTTACTTGATTTATGTTGTGGCTGGCGTGCGTGGCACGCACATGTCTTGAAATAGAACACGACTGTTTTTTTGTTTTTGCATTAGAAGCACTGATGATTTAATTTAGCATTTGGAATAATCCTGCACTTGCAGGGAAACCTGGCTGTGTCATGTCCCTCCTTTGATAACTCTGTCAGCTTCAGTCATTTAAGGCTGTAGTTCAAAATCACTCTCTGTAGGTGTGTGTGGTTTCTAAAAATCTCATGTGGGTTTGCTGCTTCGCGCCTTGTCCTTAGCTCTTCCTGTTCCTTACTTATTCTTTTGCTTCCTGGCAGGATCATTTCTTCGCCTCCTGCACTCTTGCTATAAGACCCTTCTCCTTCGCCATCTGAAAGAGCTTTCCCTGCTTCTGCCCCAGGGTACGTTAGTAGAGCAGTCACAGCAACGACCACCTGAATTAGAGGAGTTAGTTTTAAATGATCTGCAGTGGTAGCAGCCTAGCTGTAGTGGCACAGTGCTTGGCACAGACTGCGACAGCAGCCCAAGCGGCTGGGGGCATTCACACTGCCGGCCTCRGTGCTGTGAGATGGTGGGTCCTCCTGGTGTCTCAGCTACCTGGCCACCAGCAGGGCCTGGGCGAAGCGGAGGGAAGGATGGCAGGAGCTGGGAGCTAGCCAAGCTTCCTTTTATCTTTCCTCCCCTGTGCTGTTGTGAGCCACATAAGGGGAACAACCACAAAACTCGGTTTGGCAGATACAGCTGTGAAATCTTGAGCCAGTCCTTGCTGGAAGAAGGAGCTGAGGTTATGCTTAGGAAAGTATCCACCTCTATCCCATAACACATTTTGTGGTACTTTTCAACCAAAATTGAACAGCAGTAATCTTAAAAAAAAAAAAAAAAAAAAAAAAATGTATAAGAGAGAAAGATAACTCCCCTTCTTTTGTCCTTCCCAGAAATAAGCCCTTTTTTGTCTTTCTCAAGGTCATGCCCTGGTTCCTATTGGACAGACTCCCATCAGATGGTAATTCTGAAGTCAGTGACAATATGGAAAATCTATTCAGAGCTCTGAAGCCATTACAACATTTTAATTACCTGTTAAACTGTTTTTTCCACACAGCCGTGGCCTTCCAGATGAAGGGACTGGGAACCAGGGCTGATAACTGTTGCTGAAACCTGGGCTGCAGATTGTGTGATCATTCCCTTCCAGGCAGCTTTCTGCTAATAGTACTTTTAAACCACTCACCTATTTATCCCATGAGGTTTCATAGCTATCACAATTGTTTCATTTGGCCTTTTCTTGACCATTGTCGTTTACCCCAAATTTTCAGTCTATCTTGAATTTTGGCACAAAGAAGGCCTATTACTGGCATTGTGCTGCTGCCAGCAAGGAAAGTCCTTGCTCTCTGAAGACTCACAAATAATTGGCTTGAGTCTTGCCCTTCATCTCAATCATCTATCACCACTATCCTTTAATAAAAGCTTTTTGTTGCTAAGGATAGTCTGAAATGAAAGACTATGGAGTAAGGACCAAAGAGGGTGGGAGGAAGGCCT
The DNA here is from genome assembly GCF_003343005.1 of Rhea americana. Classification (NCBI taxonomy): domain Eukaryota; kingdom Metazoa; phylum Chordata; class Aves; order Rheiformes; family Rheidae; genus Rhea; species Rhea americana. The sequence goes on along the minus strand of NW_028186457.1, from coordinate 5,904,023 downwards.
GCAATTAAATCTCTAAGGCTCTTTTTCTCCATGCAGTAAGTTGGCAGGACTGCATGGTGTTAGTGCAGTCAGGTGTTCTCCCAACCCCACTGCAGGCATGTTGCATGTGTAAGGACGTATAGCAGGTGTTTTTCTAAAGAAAAGCTCGGTCTAAACATGGGATGAGGTTCACGTGCTGTTTTCTGATGGATTTTGTAAGAAAAATTCACTTTTTTGTAGTTATTTCTGGGCTGTTGGATATTTTGCAGGGAGGAGGGTGAATTTAAGACTTACTGGGGTTAATAAGGGAAAAAACAGAAGTAGCACGGCATGGCAGCATGTGCACTGATCCCCATTCCTCTCCCTATGGCTCATTAGTAGGGTTTGGACTGTTAAACCCAGGGATTGTTCCGGCTGCTGGAACRGTGCTAGCAGGAGTGTGCCGTGGGAACAGATTCAGCAAAAGGAGTAAAAATGTGATTTAGTGGCTTTCAGAGCTCTTTGCTGACCGCAAAGGAACAGAAAGGCTTCAGCCTGAATTCCTATTCGAAAGAGCTGTTTTCTGTGATGGTCGTGTGCTATTCTTTCCCCAGGCTGCTGCCACAAACTTGTCTCTTCCTTCTCTGTCTTCACTTCTCAGATCATTGCCCCATCCTCTGCCATCTCCCACACAGTCCTTTCCGTACCCTGGTGAGGTTTTCTGTTCCCTGAAGCCTCTGTGCCAGGAAGGGAACACTGAGAGCCCGTGTAGGATCCCCTGACAGTGGCCTAGATATTCAAGGGCAGAGCAAATCCCACAGTTGTCTTATCCCTGTAATGAAATATGCTCTGGTGCTGCAGCTGGTACACACATTGCTTGGTCAGCTGATAGGGAAGAGGGAAAAGGTRATGCATCATGCTTGGTTCAGGTAGCATCTTACCAAGATTGCAGGTAGATGCCTTCTTGATAATTGTAAAGTGTGCAAAAACTGAATTACGCAAAGCACTTAGCACGTAAGCTGTTATGAGCAGGCTTCCATGCAAACAGCGAAAGGCACATGCCACATGAAGCTCTTCTTTACTGCTAAGCCTCGTGTCCATGTTGAAGAGCATGAAGAGACTTAAAGAATCTAAAAAAATCTTGCAATGCATTCCTTTACTTTGTATAAAATTAAAGGGGTTTTTTGCTTGACTTTCCTCTCCAAAATGATAAAAACTGGTTTTGCTGAAACTATTTCATGCATCTCACCTTCCTCAAACAAAACACTCATCCAGAGAAGCGTCACATGTGGTGAATGTTAGCTTTATAACCAGAGGCATCAGGTGGTGTTAACTTTAGATTTTGCTGCTGTCCCATCATCCAACCTTTCCATGTTTTATTCTTGTAATAAACCCTTTTGTAGCTGCTTATAATTTAGTTTTCTAGCACTCAGCCAGAGGGCTGCATGTTGACGTGCAACTGTACTGCCCTGTAACTGCAAGATGAAGATCAAGTTGAAGGAGACACCTGCTGAATTTGAACAAAGACGCTTTGCTGGTCACCTGTAAAAGAGTACAAGTTTAAGAAAATGTTGTAAGCAAATATTTCAACTTGAGAATGCATAAATCTGTGCTTAGCTCAGCTCCACAGGTCTCTGCAGATTATTTCATTCAACTGGTGGAAAATATTGCAGTGATTTAACTTCGAAGAATGTCTGATCCATTTCTCCAGCATGATAGTAATGGGCAAAGGAGGGGACAGCTTTGGGTTATTTATCTGTGTGTATTAGTACACTACACTAGCACTAATTTTCTGAATCAGGCAGGAGGAGGCAGTTAAGGGCATCTGTGCTTAGTGTTTTTGGTGATACCTGTTGCTGTCTGACCATCAGAGTACCGTTTGCTCTGTGCTCCTCCTCTATGTCTGTCAAAGCAYGCCAGCAAGCAAAGAGCGGAAACGTGTCCGCAAGCGAGGAGTTTTGCAATTAGCCACGTGCTGAAACAGGAGTAAATTCCCTTCCCTCTGAATAGATGGGCTTGTGTTGCTTTTCTGTGTTCGCTATGTTGTATTCTTTGTGCCTGACAGCTAGACCACTCCTGAAAAATTAGCAACACTATTAAAGAACCATTATCAACATTTTCAGCTTACAACAGGATACATTTTGTTACTGCTACAAGAACTAGAGAAATTTCCTATTTATGCAATACGTATTAAAACATACTTCAGTTGCAYAGTGAGCAATATGAATGTCTCTAGTATTTTAGTTGGTTTCAAGCATATTTATTTGTAAGCGTGTGAAATCTTGATTTATTTTGTGTGTAATTTTTCAAGTGTTTTTAAAAACGGCAAAATATGTTTTGATTCAGACATGCTTGCATTTGTCCTCTTCCTTTTGCATTTTTCTTGTATATTTTAATTTCAGTCTGACTAGCAAAGAAATATTTAATGCAATATATTTGGTTGATGATTTATTGGGGTTGAAATGTAGAAGAAAAATATGCCAGAATTGAAATCTGTTTCAGAACTTTTGCAAAAGATGCTTGTGAAAATATTTTTGTTTTCTTTGCTTTCTGTCTGAAGGCATTGTGGGGAATTAAAACTGAAAACATAGACTCTCCAATTTGCCTAAAGCATGTTAGAGCTTTATTTTATAAAGAGAAAACAATTCTTAAACTGCATGTTATTTATACTTTTAATTTCTGTTTCCGTTCAAATACAGCTTGATACAATAATCAGCTTCAAAGAAGAAATCAGCTAGCCGCTGCTTTAATACAATAAGATATACAAGTATATCTTAGGAAATTTGTATTTATATAAATGTGTGTATATAAAWTTTATACAAATTTAAAATAGTTTTAAAATAATTGTTATAGTTTTGTATAATTCCTTAGGTATCTATAGATACATAGATATAGACATAGTCTGCTATTTAGTATACTGAGCGGTTTCAAATTTAGTGTAATGGCTATGGTGATTGCAAATCAATGTTTCAACTGTAATAACTACCAACGAGACAAAAATTTTTTTCCAGAAAAAGATTGCAAAAAGAATCCTTGTAGAATTGAATAATTGCAGTGAATTTGTTACTCATGCTTGTGATTCAAACCATTTTGCTTTCCAAGCAGTCCCTGCAGCTTGCAGAGGGCAGCCCCAGGCAGCGCCAGGCTGGGGCTCGGGGCTCGGCGCCGCTGTCGCAGGAGCGGGGCTGCCTCCGCTGGGCTGCTCGGGCCGATCTGCACAAAGTCCTACAATGCCTCGTCGCTGCCTTAGTGAGAGGAGCTTGTGACTATAGGTATATGCTTTTATGAAGTGGTTTGGAGACTAAACCAGCTGGAAGATGTAGGATAAACGGGTAATATTATTTCTGTAGCTCTTCAGAAGCAAAGCAAAGAAGATAAGCAATGCTTAGAGCAGATTTTCTTCTGTGGTGAATAAAAAAAGCATAAAAACAGGAGAAAAGTCCTCGCCGGGGTGGGTGCGTGGGCACGGCCGGCCGGCCCTGCTGCGCTCCAGCCTTCGCCCTGATGCCCCCCGATGCCGACCTGGCTCACCCGGCGCTCGCAGGAGCTGGCGGCGCGCGGGCGGCTGCGGGGCCCCGGCGCGCGCGGGAAAGCAGCCCGCTGCGGCGGGAGGGAAGGCTGCGGTAAGCCGGTTAAGCTTATTCACTAGAGGAGGGCTGTAGCTTGTGGCTCCTCTTTGGCAGTGCGGGAAGCGGGCAGAGGAATGTGGTTTTTCTGCAGCAGGGTTAAAGCAGAGGAGATATTACTGAGCTGATAGATCGAGGAATGTGGAGAGAACGGGTAAGTGCTGACTTGATAGCTGGGCTCGCTCGTTCGTTGTGCGGGAGAGCCTTGCTATGAGTGACAGCTGATAGCGCTGCCGTGCTGCCACTAGCTCCCACCATACTGTGAATTTTCTGGACCCAGGACAGGGGTGGGGGTATGGGAGGCTCGTGGTTTTGTTGCCCCTTTCTAATCTTCATAGGGGATGWGGCCATGCCCCTCAGCACTTTACCTGTGACAGAGACGGCAGCCTAAGGTGGTGCTGGGGGTGCTCGTCTCCTTGCTCCTGGAGGGCTGGAACAGTCCTGTTTCATGCACACCCCCTTACCCCTAGACCTCCACTCAGAACTTGCACAAATACTGGCACAAATTTTATGACACTTTTATTTGTTTTTCTCTTTTTTCCCAAGCATCCTCTTTGCAGACATAGAGGGTTTCACAAGTCTGGCCTCCCAGTGCACTGCTCAGGAGCTGGTCATGACGCTGAACGAGCTCTTTGCCAGATTTGATAAGCTAGCAGCTGTAAGTTTTCTATTATAATTCTGATATATTTTTTTTCCTGTTACAAGAATGACATACTGTGCTGGTTCACTGGATTTCTGTAAATATTCACTGCCCTAAAAGGCAAGCTATTACAAGTATGAAGATAAGCTGAATACTTCTCTCTCCTTTATTATTATTATTATTTTATATATATATATATATAATTTTTTTTTAGGAGAACCACTGTTTACGTATCAAGATTCTGGGTGATTGCTATTATTGCGTGTCTGGGTTGCCAGAAGCAAGAGCTGACCATGCACACTGCTGTGTTGAAATGGGAATGGATATGATAGAGGCCATCTCGTAAGTACCATATTCCCCATGGAGAATTTCAGAATGAATAGTAAGCAGATTTGCTTTCCAGTTAGGTCTTCCTTGCATTAATAGTTAGGTAGCCAAACCAGGGAACTGATTCCCGCACAGAGGGAGACTCACTGGAAAGCAGAACATGGCAAAGCTTTTACAGCAGAGAGATGCTTAATTTCATTACAGCCATGTGGATACCAGAACTGAATCTCCCAATGAGAAAGGCAAAGGTTATTGTAGTCAGTGGWAGTTTCATTCCCAAATGAGAATTCCAATAAGCTACAGAAATGTGAAGTGATAAGATTAATAATCACTTTATTGAATTGCAGTCACTCTGCACTTGTCTTTAAATCAGCTTCTCTCTTGCTTCGCATTTCCTCTGCTAAGCTCTACCTTCTCTAGTTTAACTACTCCTTCTCCTTGTGCCCCTATACCAGATAGGTGAGATCCAAGGCTTTCTTAATTTAGACAAATTAATTRTTGAAGAAAGCTATCATGTTGGTCAGACACAACCTGAGATAGACCTATGGTGTTTTTATTTTTTACCATTTATTTCTCTGTCTTTAGCTTTTCCTGTGTTCTGAAGCTTTGCCTACTCCTGAGGTCAGTCTGGCAGTCTGGTCAGGTAACAGTCTGACAGACTGACAGTCTATTTGTCCTGACCATTTCTGTCTTCTTAAAGAGTAACAAATACACAATCCATGTCTAATCCTGTTACTTGGAGGGCATATTGAATATTGTTTGCATCAAATGTGGGCTTTCACATCCCAATTCTCCCAGAATTCAGGGAAGGGAGACTATTTGGTCATCTTGAAGGCATTAAAGTCTTTTAATTTGATTCTGCCTCTGTAATACCTTTTTTCTGATTATCCATCTTGTCTTATATGTCCTCCTTTCTGGCTGCAATGTCAACGTTCTTACTGAAAGTTTATGTGCAATGATCATTCGGTTTTGAATGGTAACTGAGCTGACCTTAACATCTACCCTATCCTGGCCTCACAGAGACTCTGCTTCTTTTTGCCTTGTTCTCTTCTAATTTTTCTTTTGTGAAAGCAGCTTCTAAAGTGTTGATGGTACTAACAGAAAAGTATGAGATTTCTTTGCAGTTCTATCATTCCATTTAATAAATTGATTGAATTTCCATCTCATCTTGATAAAAACTAGAAGTATGTATTTGTTGAGCTTCATATAGTACATTTTAATAATTATGATTTCTGCAAGGAAGCGAATGCACACCCATACTTTTCAGCCTCATTTTCACAAGACTAGTGCATAGTTTAAAAAGCAGAGTTTTCACCATAGGAGACCCCCTTCAAAGAGCAGTATGCAGCAGCATTCCTTTGCTTTGTATGCAGTGTGCACTATCACGACTTACTATCTGTCCTTTCCCAGTTTTAAACTGTGTTGCTTTGTGCCAGTCTGCTTTTGGGGTTTGTATGCAAAATGCAAAATAAAGGGAGTTTCAAGCAAGTGGTTTTCAATAGCCCTTGGAAGGATCCTTTGCCTTTCCTGCAGAGTATATCTAAGCAGCAGATGAGGAAGTGTATTGTCAAATGCTAAGAGGCGTGATTCTTAGTCACCTGCCTATGAGGGACATGCTGTGTACATTGTTTGACCAGAAAAGTCTCACTTTCTACATTGTGCGGCCTGGTGAAATGCATAGACATGCTGCTTTGTAATCCCCCACAAGGCTAGGTAACACCTGGGATGTCTAGACTTCATTGATTAACTTGTAACCCACCTTACGTTGGAATAAACAGGGAGCTGAAGTGCTCTCGGTGTTTGTTTACAAATAGCTCTTAATCAGCCTTTAAAATTTGTTTTGCACTTGATGTATAGTGAACATATTTAACAACATTATCTAAGTCTGGAATGTAACTCTCTGTTCTGACTGCATCTGCTTCCCCCTCTTCCTCCTGCCCTAAGGATCAAGATAAAAGGTTTCACAATTAAGGTAACAAATATTTACTGAACATTGAATTGCAGGCTTCACCAATGCTGGGCCGTGTCCGTAGGTTTATTTTATACGTGCACAGTAACAGCAGRGAGTGTTGCCCCAGATCAGAAAGACAGAATTATATTCACTATGCTATTGGTATAGATGGAATAAAAAAATAAAGGTAGCAAAGGGTGTTTCATTTGTCTATAAAGGATAACCAAGCTCATTCATWTGTCTGTAAAGTCTGAAAAAAGTCACGTTCTTAACAGCTATACTGGGAGAAAGTGCTTGGTCTTGTCAGTAATGTGGCTCGGCCCAGAGTGCCTGAGGTTTGTAGTGTTCCTGCAAGTGTGTTCTTCATCCCACCCCAGTGCTGTACACACGCTGCAGCTGCAGTTGCCCTTCCAAGGGTTACAGCTGCAACTGTTTTCATTACCYCAGTTCCTATTGCTCTCTCAGGGGATGTGGTTGAAGCTCTTTTAGTTCATAAGCCTCTGGCACCTTACCTATATGGAGCTTTCCTTCCCTGCTATGGAGGGCGGCAGTGTCTCAGCAGCTTGTTAATAAAAATAATGTCACTTTTGTAAGCAACTAATGAAGAAGGAGAAGATAGGGATTGTAAGGAGTCTTGAATAGTCTTGTAAGGGACATATTAAGCTGTGAGGAGTGAMCTATATTCCAGAATTGGTCTATCTTCAGTCATTTGTCTTCATTAAGAACTAAAGCATAAATACTAGAATTGTTCTGACATTAGGAAGTTGGGAGGACTTACCTATCAAGAGGCTGTAGTTCAGAAAGGACTAGGTGAACTGGAAAGCCAAATAGGCTTGCAATTTGATAGGTGCGAAGTACAACTTCACAATACAAGGAACTAACAACACACAGAAAAGCTCTGATTTTCCCTGTGAAATAGTGATATTCTGGGAATGATGTGACCAGCAATAAAAAGAAGCTGAGTTGTTCTGATGGCCTCATCAAGACTTTCCCCTACTCATATTCCTGAATATATTTTCCATGTGAACAGTCCGTGAAGTTAACTTTTGCCCTAAAAGGGCAAAACCCACAAAGTATTTCAGCAGTCATTTTGGGAGTAAGCAGACCATCCAAGACCTCATTAAAAGCAGAGTATGAGTATTTGTAACTGCCTGTTTGGAGTGACTGCAATGGATGTGGTTCTCTGGTTTGCTGCTCTGACTGCAACTGTGAGCTCTGTTTGAGCTTTCCAGCTGCAGTGGGGTATTTCACACAAATATCATGTTTCGTTTGTGGAACAGCTGATGTTTGGTGCCATACAGACAAATGAAGATCTCTGAAATAATTTTATTTTACTCTTTGCAACGGGCTATTATTTTTAGTGAGAGTCAGAAGTCTGGCAGGTTATGTCCAGCTTTGGTACGGAGATCAGAGACCAGTGCTTTATTCCTTTCACTGTCCCAAGGAGTTCTGTAATGAATTCCCAACTTGGCCTTGGTGGATTTACCCCCAGGACTCCTCTATCTAATTAGTACTCTGCTCAGCSAGACAGACCATCAAAGTGCAGCACAGCCTATCCATTTTTGTTTTGTTCTCCTAGTGTTGTGGTTGCACTCTGTGTATGCTTGAATACTGTATAGGTCATTATGGATTTTTGAATTCTGAGTTTAAGATTTTACCACTGACTATGACCATGCAGTTCTTAGTGATGTGCTTCTTTTCYCATATCTCTTTTCAGATTAGTCCGGGAGGTGACAGGAGTAAATGTCAACATGAGAGTTGGAATCCATAGTGGAAGAGTTCACTGCGGGGTCTTGGGCCTGAGAAAGTGGCAATTTGATGTGTGGTCGAATGATGTTACATTAGCCAACCACATGGAAGCAGGGGGCAAAGCTGGGTAAGTTGCTTTATCAAACTTTTCATGTTAATCCATTTGTCATTTTGCTTCTGACATCGCATAGCAAGATTTAAAAATGAGGAAGAGAGGTTCAGGCAGTCTGTATGTCTGTTGTAAAATTAACTGTGGATGTAGCATTTTAAACATGTACAGATGTTGGCAGGGTTATTCTGTTCTATGTGTCTTCAGTTACAGAAAATCTACTAGATCCCAAGGTGGAATCTACTAGATCCTTTTACGGTAARAACTGATTCTCTGTGAAACAAAGCTGATAAATACAACAGAATTTAATAATTCTCTGTGTAAACRCTAGCAGAGTTGGTCATGGTTACAGAGATGTGACTGTATGTTAGTAGTGTTTGCTGGAGAGCGTACTGGCTATCAGTGGATATTTTAAGAAGCATTATTTTAGACTAGCTTTTTGTTTTGAAACATTTTTTGAGAGATCAGAATCAGTTCTTTTTCACCCCTTTGTGAACCAACTGAGTTGTTCCTGTGAGCAAATTGCTCTACATGCTTTTCCACATTTTCTCTACTCTGGAAGRAAGCATAATGCTGTGATACGTCATAGGATACCTCTACAAGGTACACTGGTACCACAGTGATTAATATGATACAACAAACAAGATATATGCTATAGTATATATTACATGCATCCGGTGTATATAGATATCCTTGTGAAATGCATGTATTTTCTGAAAAAAGATATCTGCTCTATGTTAGAGCAAAGTGAATATAAGAATGAGTGTGTTTTATCTAAGGAGATATTTATAAATTGAAGTGGAAGATGTTTAATATGAAAACTTCTGTTTAAGAAGTAACCTCTCTTCCTGCTTCCTTTAAAAATAGATGAAGTCCTGCACTACATCTGTAGTCATCATCATGACTAAATAGTTTCTTACTACTTGTTTGTTTCAGTACATGGGACCAGTTGGTTAAAGGAACAGTCATTATAGACAGGTAATAACTCTTCAGAGACTACAAAACCCATTTGTCTTTTGTCTCATTCAAGGCGCATCCACATAACAAAAGCAACTCTAAACTATCTAAATGGAGACTATGAGGTGGAGCTAGGCTTTGGTGGGGAACGCAATGCTTATCTGAAAGAGCACAGTATCGAGACCTTCTTGATTGTACGGTGCAGCCAGAAACGGGTAAGATCAAACAAACTAATGCAAGTTTTAGACACTTTTAATAGCTAAATGCCCTGTAGCACATCAAAGCAGAGTGAACACTGGTCTTTTTAGATGAATGAGGACTGTTTCTCTGCAGGGTTGTTGACCAGCTGGCCTCCAGTGACAAAAATTCCTGTTTCATTTTCCTGCTCCTGAAATTCCACATGCATAGAAGGGGACAGAGCCACCTTATTCACAAAGTTTCTGTGCAAAGCACTTCCTAGTTCTATCAAAGAATCTGTCCTCAGTTGTTTTCAAAATCATTGTGAGAATGTTGTTAATACAGATATGTTTTTTTTCAATTGAATRTAATATTTGTGCAAGTTAGACTGTAATATGAAGCAATAGATTGAAAACACAAAGATCTCTATAGTATCAGAGTACAGATGGAGGTGCTTTTGCCCACATGCTCACCATGTTGCCTCGAATATAAAGCTTCCCCCTTTAGGGCAGTTCTTACCATCATTTTTCAAGGTCTGTTTCTGATGGTGGGAAGATTTGGCCCACTGTAATGATGAATGACCACTATGGCAATGGGATGAGATCATACCCATCAGTATGAAATGAGTCAAGCTGCACAGAATAAGACTACTAGGGCACTACTGATTTGAACTTGAGTCAAGTCAAACTCAAGTGGACTTCAGTTGATAAATCTTATTTTTGAGGTGAAACTGCCAGTAACACAAAATGGGCTTACTAGTTTGTATTCTTTCAAATAATGATAGACCATAAGACCAGAAAATGACCCTTTTGATCATCTAGTTGAGCCTACCCAGTAATGTTTCTGTAAGGYGTTTGTGCAACATAGACACTGCATTGTCATTCAAAGTACTGGCAAGCATATAAAGATTGGCCTGAATTGAAAAAGCATTTCAAGTATTTTTGAATATAAAAACAACTAAACCTTCCCATAGCCGTAAATATGGCTACCACAAGATTAAATGTTTGTGATGTGTTCCAATAGCATGGTTACTATGAATAACTGTAACGTCTATATAGAAATTRTTTGCTACCCTTTCCTCATTTCCAGAGAGAATGAAAGCCTCAAATCTTCTTAATGGCTATTGTGTGAAAATCTCTAAGAAAATCCCTTATCATCTGTTGAAGAGGCTGATGTTTTGTTTTTTTGTCTGCTCATCAGATAAATCTCATTAACAATTGTCAATCTTCAAAAGAGGATTGGGTTGCAGTGCAAGATTATTGTTTCCTGAGCATCGCTGCCTGTCAGTGGGCCAGCTGATGTTTGTACCTAAAACACTTCTTCATTGCTGGGTACATTTAGAAACATAAAGCAAAATAGCCGTATGGTCAGGGCCTATCTTCAGAGATGGAGAAGCTATGTTGACTTGTTGAATCAGGAGCATGCACTTGCCTGTCCTTACGGAGAACTGAAGGTCTCTCTTGAGAGAAAAGGAGAACACTACAGTAGACGTCAGGATTCTGCTCCCTGTGTAAACAAAACACTTGAAAACAGAGACCTAGAGCACTTGAGACATGATGTATTTTTTAAAACACAAGGCTGTCTTGTGATTAGGAGACTGGACAGAGACTCAGGAGAGATCTGGATCCCATTCCAGATTTTGATTTTTGGGGAACTCACGTCTTTATGCCTTGATCCTCCACGTGTAAAATAAAATGTTCTCTTCCTTCATTCTTTCACTAATATATTTAATACAGTTTTGTTACACAATGTAGCCCTTAACTGCAATCTCTTGGCATTGCTATAATGCTACTCTAACATGCTGCATCCCAGAGTAAATAATAACTGAGACACACCTGGCTTGGGTAGTTATTACGCTAAAGAAATTGCTATCCAAGGTCATGGATATTAGTGTTTAGAGTTTGATTAACTCATGGTTTGCYTATTCTACTGCTCCACCTTTTTGCTTCGATTGCCATTTTCTATCCCTTTGTGAATAGTTTGAAGTTCTCTTCCTATTTAAAAACTTATTTTAACATAATAGGAAGCTCAGAAGTAAGAAAAGCTTTCTCCTGTAGCCAGCAGTCTCCCTTGARTATTTTGCTAGGTGCTAGGGAAAGTTCTAGCACTTCACTTTTTCCTTCCATTTCTTCTTGATTTTAATGACTTTCTTGTGATGTGTTTAGCCAGGTTTTCGTTTGAGTCTCTTCCAGTAAAGGCCATAAAATGTTCACCTAACTTAGTAATGGGTTCCTGTGAGTCGTGTCTGGGTTCCTGCTATCCTTATACACAGGTCCCGGGATTCACATAAGGGAGCTCGGTGTACCTGCCAACATGATCTGGGCTAGTGGCAGCTCTTCTGTTGGAGAAAACATAAATCATCTCTTAGTTGTTTTCTTCTTGGGTCCAGAAAATGGGAGGTTTAAATTTTCCTGCAGCTTGTGCTTGTTCTATTCACATACCTCCAGCTTTGATCAACTGGTTATTTTTCTGAATGGAAAGGGGTTTTCTAAATCTTGGCCCTTCCCAGTGTTCGTTATATCAGTAAGAATGGGTTTTGGTGGGTACTTTGATAGATGATTTTCAATTGGATTCTGATTTCTACATGATAAAGATACTTTAACACTTGCTTTGCTCAGGCTGCCAGTTGCCGTTCTGTTCCCTTCAGTGTCTATGCATTTCATGCAGAGACTAACAGGACTTGTTCCTCTTTAGCTGATTAGTTAACGGATCTGCTTTCAACTTCCAGACGATATTATTAGTTCTTCAGTTCAAGCAATACAAGCTCATGCTGGAGGGTCTTGTATTAAAATCCTGCTGTTAGCTCAAGTGCGATAAGTTACATCTGCATCGTGCTATGCAATTCTGATGCCTTTTCAGCAAGCACAAGCTGCTTAGCTGCAACTGGAGTTGAGATAGTGCTTTCATCTTAAATAGCTGTGACTTCCTGAAACACTGACCTTTTGGAGCTCTTATTTCTTGTGCTTGGTCTCTGCATTTGGTAGAATTTGAATTTCAAGCAGATCTTACATCTGCACGTTCTGATAGAAACAGTCAGTGGGGAAATATTCTTACTGACTTCAGCAGATGGATGTTCATACCTTAAGTCAGCCATGAATGGGGCAGTGGATGTTTTAAATATATAGACCACCAGATTTTTTCGTATTTCTTCCCTTTATAAGTAATTTCCATTGAAAAGCTCAATGAACTCAAATAATTATTAATATGCATGTAAAGAAATGAGTTTAAAGAATAAGAAATAATGGAAGAAGAAATTCAGTTTAATTAAAGGTGTGTGTTAGAAGATCTAAATCACATTGAGGATAATTTGCATTATCCCAATAGTTGACCTAATTAACTGTTTGCCTGAGCTATTCTTCAGTTCATGTAGGAATATCAGGTCCATCAGTCCCATAGCCATCGAAACCCACCAATATCAGTACAAACGAGTGCATAAAATGTAACAGCATGTGCTGTCATACCCTTTCTGCTTACTGTTGCTATAGGGAATCATAACTTTGAGTTTCCTTTTTTGTTTACTTGACTTTTTCAGCCATTAAATGAATTCATCGTGTTAATGCCATTTCTTTGGCACCGAGTAAATGGGAGGAATGTTTATCTAATATTTTTGTTCCTGGAACTCTTATGTGTTTCAGACTTGCTGCTTCTTTGGAAATAACTTTTTTTCCTTCTTAAAGATGCTGTTAACTAAAATATATTTAGTTGAATTTCAGGGGAAAAAATAGCTAAATTTTGGTCAGTCTTTAAAATAACATCTCCAGAGCTGAAAACAAAGCCCTGGCTTACTTTCTGATACACGGAAAGATCTTTTTCTGTTGAAAGAGAATGAACAGTAGAAGTACAAAATCTGTTTTGTTTAGATTTCTCTCTCCTCATCTTTCTCCCTCCGAAACTTACTTTTTACCTTTCTATTTGCATTTTCCTCTGATGCTGCTGCACTTATGAATAAGCACTTGCTTGTATAAAATTCTTCTGAAATCATCTGGAGAAGGCAGGAGTCACTTCATTATTCCAGTGCTATATTCCCTCAAATAAAAGCTGAGGGTCTTTTTTCTGAAAGCACAGGTCCAACAGTGCAAATTTGTTTTTCTTGCATTTGTTCTCACTTTCTTAGTTTATAAGGAGATAATTAAAAACATAAAATAGTCTTAACTATGCAGGTTCCAAGCATTTCATTGCAATGTAAAGCTACATGTTTGTGGATATCACTTATAAGTCAGTACTATCTTTTACCTTGCTGTTCCTCAAAGCATGCAAGAAATGTGAAGCTATATATGAGCTACAATGAAGTCAAGAACATGGAACTGAAAAGAATGTCTAGGGCCAGCAAATGCACATCAGTGCTATTGAAGGCAGTTAGCACCTCAGATAATTCTTGTCATAAGCTTAGCAGGCTCCACCATAAAGGTCTATTCAATCTTTTACTGCGGTTTGTTTGCTCCCATTAACACTATCAGAGGGCTCCTCTGGGCTGTGATTGCTCTGGTGTCCGAGAACATCCTTTAATTTTCAGTTTATATTTATTCATCTCCAACCTTCACCTATTGTTTTGTGTCAAAGTTTTCTTGAGCTTAAAATCATCCTTTTGTGGCGCTTCTTTCCTATAACTGTTCTTTCACAGACTTCAGTTGTATACCTTCTCAACCTCTCAACCTTTTTTTCTTCTTCTTCTAATCTTTTCTCACAATGAAAGCTGTTTATTTTCCTGGTCATCAAAGGAAACCCTTATCTTTTGCGTAACAGGATTACCTTGGTGTCTCAGTTATTCCGTGATGAACTAATATGATAACTGGTAAACCAAGTGAAGGTTTTACTGTAGTCTTTAAATGAATGACCATGCTTTTTCTACACTTGAATGTCTTAGGTGCCATTTCTATTGTTTCAGTCCTCAAGTATCCAGTGCTGTCTAATCCTGCTTTTTCTTATGTATCAAATTCTACCTCTGCTTCTCTCAGTAGCGAAGTCCATTACTAATTCACTTTGTGGCAGATGGSATGAGGAAAAAACTAAACAAAGTCTGCCCTAAGACTGATCCTTGAGTAACTCTACTATCAACTTTCGTCCAGCCTGATACTTCCTCACTCAAAACTACCTCTTGCCATTTCCACTATAAACCAGGTCTTTGCCCAATGTTTTTTCCCCATCTGTGTTATCCACTGATCTCTAGTGCGGCACTCTGTCAAATGTTCTGTGGAAAAATCAAGGCCAGTGAGCTACTGTACTTCTGCCATTTGGAAAATCTTGGATGCTCTCGAGGCTGTTAATCCAAGCCTACCATTTGCAGTTCTGTGTCACGATCTCTAACTAAATAGTTATTAAAAGTGTCTGTTACCAGAACTGAAACTGCATYTGGCAGTTGTGCAGAGATCTGGGAAGGAGGTTGTCCTATTTATTTTAGCACATTACACTTCAGTTTTGCTTCCAACTTAGCCATATTTTCCATTTCATAACACTGTTCCTATGATCCCTCTTCTCTTCTCCCTCTACTGTGGTGGTGGTGATCATCTGAAAAGAGAGGCAATCTGTTCCTTCAGTTCTAGATGGATGTAGCTTTTGTAATCTCCATTATCCTCATTTTATGGGGTGACTTCTGTCCTTATTCACAGTTTTTTGAGTGAATTAGCATTTCAGCTATCTCAATCTGGAGACTCTTAATTTTTTTCATTTGTTTGGGATATATGTTCCTTTTGGGTTTAGTACCTTAGCATGGAAGAAACAAGAATTCTCCAAAGAGATATTTGCCCTTGCTCCATTGCTACCTTTGCATCTTCTTTCTCTATCTGGAAAGTCAGCGGTTCCAGACAGACAGAGAATTATTAGCTAGAATTGCTAAGGTTGTTACTACTTATTACTTACTTATTGATACCCAAACTTAACCCTAAGGCTTTCTAGTGGATTTTGCAGGAGAACTTCTTCATCCTTCTCTGAAGTCATTTTGACCCAATCTGGCTTTATTTTATTTATGTTATCCATTTTTTTTTAATTTACCTTGCATCCTGAAGGGTTCCTAACACACAATACTGTACTGTGCCTCCTCCAATTTTATATGTATCCTTCCAAAAAAAATGCATTTTATTCAAACATCTGTCCCAGTCGTTACTTCTATTCTGTCACACCTGTATGTATCACAGCATTCAATTTAATTATCCTTTTAGTACCCAATAGTAAAAATACTCATGTTGCCCGAGTTTGTATAGGAGCGTGTCACCTGGGTGATTATTGAAAAGTTTCTGCTCTCTGAGATCAAGTGCTGCATTAATTAATTTCCAGAAGCTTCGTGACTGCTCTTCTAATCTTCTAATTGATAAAAGCTTCACTTGGAGAACAGTGGAAAAGTACGTCTTTGCAGGAGTGGGAAATCGATCTGTGTTTAAGGGGAATAGGACCTTAATAGCAAATTAGGTTTGCAATTAGTTTTATTCTCCTGAAMATTGTCAGAAAGCTGGGGAAAGGCTATGTGTTGAACACAAGTGGGAACTAAATGTGACTGTCAACAGATGAGCAATAATGCTGACTAAACACAGTGTGCTAACTGCACAAAGTAGGGAAACTGAAAAAATGTTTATTTACTGCAACTGAAACATATTAAAGAAAAATATGGGYGTTTCTTTTAACAATAGTAAGTACACAACAATTTCAGGAAGAGTTGTTGATGGTGGCCTTAAAACAGCTCAACAAACGTTGGCTGAAAATCCTAGAAAAACAATTCTCATTCTTTTCTAAATAGTGTCCTGGAATTCCATCCAGCTGAAGAAACAGAACAGTCTTTAAATGTTGTGCATGTGAGTCTCCTAAAACTTCATCAGTCTAACGTGATGATTCCTAGATTTAACAAATTTAATCACAATTCAGGAAGGTTGTGYTCATGTAGATTTATGAAGGCAATGGTTTGCAACATGTATCATTGCAAGAAATGTCTTCATGTCCTATTAACATGTGGGTGACCACATAGGACATCAAGACAATTTAAGGAATAATATATATAGCTGAATTAGAAATGTCTGATCCATGTTCAGATTTCACTGCTTTGTTGCACTTACAGTCATCACATATGTTGCAAAATCTTATCATACACTGTAAAAAAGTAACATGGGCATGCTTGATACAATCGATCAGCATAAGAAAATCCCAGCTATTTCTGCAGTTTTGCTGTAGTATTACTGTAGCTCAGGGTGTGGGAACCAGTGATGGGAACACAATAAAACCTCTGGGAATAAGATTTACAGTCTCTTTGCGAGTCCAGATTTGAAAAGTTCCCACACATCTTTTGGAGGTTAGCCATGTTAAATTTGAAAAACTCGTTATGGTCAGAAAGCTCTGTACCTGCTCCTGTTGTTGGTAGTACCTATGMTGATGAGGACTGAAAGGTATCATCTATTCCTCATGCTGTCCTTTAGCTAGGAAGAAGCAGAGTGAAGATCTTTCTAAATTCCATACGAAAGCCATAAATTTTTTAATTCTTTATTGTTAGCATTTCATTTTCATGATCTACTGAACAAATGATTTTCCAGAAAATAACTTGGTTTAACTTTTAAAAACATCAAGTTTTTTTAAAAAATGTTTTGAATGAGTGTTGATATATTAAAAACGAAGTCCCTTTGCTCAAGATAATATAGTAGCATACTATGTTATTTCAGAAAGCAAAAAACCCACTCCACCTATGTATATATTTTAATCTGKTTGGAAATAGTGCTGAAACATGGTTCACAGTTCTGTATAAACCATTTAAAAGGGAAGAGGAAATACTGCTAGAGTTCATGTAGCCGTGGATAATTTATGGTGCCTGATGTCATGGTTAGAAATATCTCAGAAGTGTGTGTTTACCCCTTTGTCCCAGCCTTACCTCAACCCAGAAGTGTCAATAAACATATTCCTATTGTATGAGGTGTTTTATTACCTTCTAATTTATCAAGTGATTGCYATGAAGCAGAAGTAATGTCTCAGAGTCACCCAGTGCTAGTTTTAACTAATTTTTGAAGCATGAAGATAGTTTACTTGCTGGCTGAGAGGGTTTAGTGCATCTGCTTGAAGCTGACATTAAAGCTTTTCTCAAGTTTCAACCAAATTTGCTAAGGTTGACTTCCTACTGGAATGTTTTTAGTCATGCGGGAAAATCTGTTGTATGTATCTTTTATCATCTGTTGAGGTAAAAGCATTTGTAGTGTAACCAAATAGCTTTGCTTTTATAGGTCTCCAGATTAGCTTTAGTATCTGGGTTTTTTGATTGCTACTGGTTGAAAACCCTTCAYGAAGCTGTAATAAAAATGGATGGACGGCATCGCTTTTAATACTGAGAAAAATGTATGTTTTCTTGTAGATAATGAATTGGTATTTTCTACTAGTTTTCTAGCGTCRTATGATATATATATAAAAAAAAGCTTAACTATGGAAAAGAGATTGCATCTAAAATGTTACAAATKATTTGAGAGACCATACTGTGCTGTGAGTTTTAAAAAACAAAACCTCAAACCAAATCAAATTTGAACATCAGCATTGCATCACATTTGTGTATTTTTAGAAATGTTTAAAACACAGCTCTCCTGGAGGTTATCCAGTGGCACTGTCATGACTGCTCATGTGAAATTCGTCTGGTGCCGAGGGATTGAGTTCTCAGAGCTGGGGGATGATGAAGCAGTGGTGGGCTGGATGCAGGGAAGAGGCTGGCATGATAGCTGCTTGCAGTCCTGGGGGCGCGCCGCGGAGGAGCACCCACCAGCCTTACCAGCAAGCATCCTGGGGAGCTGGCAGTTCCCTTGGGCTATTCCTTGGCGCTCTTTCACAGCTCAGGTGACTGTTAACTGTGCACTGACTTTCCTCAAAATCTCACAATTCCCTTCTCACTGGGTGGGGAAAGAGCTTCGTTGGTAGCCCAGGGCTGTGGTGACAACAGCTTATGGTCCATGGGGCTGGTTGGGTGTCCAGCACTGGTCTCCTGTTGCGAGTGGCACCATGTCCCAAGCTCGAGGCTGGGAAGCCCTCAGGACTGCGCAGGAGGACAGCTGCTCCCTGCGTGGGGAGCGTGCAGTCTCGTGGGAAATGCTGTCATTGGGGCTGTCTCCTCTTTGCAAGGAAAGAGATGATGATTTCCCATGGTTGTCAGTCAGGCACTGAATTAGAAAGGCTTTTTTTCCTATTAAAAAAAAAAGAAAAAAAGATTAAAGCAGTATAACACTTGACAGTTAACTCTATGGTTACCATGGAAATACCACCAGGTATTTTGCAAGCTCCTGATGGGTACACGTTGCAGTGAGTAGCAGAGAATCAAAGTAAGTAGGTAGGGAAAGCAGACTCCTGGCAAAAATAGATGCAGACCAACCTATATTTTCATACAGGACTTASAGCAAAAGTCTACTCAGTTTAAAACAAGTGATGCTTTCTTCTTAGATTACTCAGATGTCTTAACTCTTTCTGAAATTCAGAAACTGTTAACTGTTAACTATTATATCTAACTTCTTCAGTACTTCCATGGAAGCAGGCAATCTCTTGAAAAAGGTTTGATCTCTCAAACTAATAAATAGCCAAGTTTTAGATATCAGCACTGTGCGATCCTTCAAGCTTTCCAAAGTTTGGCTCGCTTTCAGCAAGGATGCAGCGACTGCCGTCCTCTGCCTTTTAAATCAGCACAGTCGAATCACAGAGTCCTCATGGAGCAAACCTCTGGGTGTAGTACATGCTAGAGAAGATCGAAGGGTTTCACTGTGTACAGCGAACTCCTGACTTTCTGTAGGAAACATTCCACATGGAAGACTTGCCCATCTTTTTAACTAGAGAATACATTCAAAGTAAGGAAGTAGCCAACCTATTTTGCAGCCTAATTACATGTTGCACTTTTGGGTTTTTTTATAAACTGGGATGGAGCTTGAATAAAAGCTTTCAGTCAGATGCCATGCAAACTTTGCAGTAAGCTCAAGTTACAACCACAATTCAAAACCATCTCTAATAAGAAACCCAAAGACCCTGCCTGAAATTCAGGAACGTTGCTGCCAATGACAAAATCTGCGACTAGCATTAGTGGGGAGAGAGACAATTATTTTCACACTCTTGCAGCATTGTTACCCTTAGCACTTGCACAGCAAAGTTGTTTGCAAGATCTGTGTTCTCTCCTTGTCTCCTCTGGAAAGATGTTCTGTTTTTGCAARTGTGGAAAGTGACCTGCAGAGAAAGATGTTCTTTATTCCCATARTTTCACAGTTCCTGTTCTTTAATTGGATCTTTCTGTATGTCCTTTCATCCTTTGTGTCGCGTCACCTGCAGACACAACAATTTTCTTTTTATTTTCTGCATTATTGTTTCTTATCTGAAATGATTCAGTTTATTAAAAAAAAAATAGAGGAGGAGGACATCTCTCAGTTTTGGAATGTTCTCTGTGTTTGCACAGGTTATGGTGGTTGTTCAAAACATGCAAATGAGTAAAATGGTGGGTGCCACTTAGAGGCAGTCTTTTAAAAATTTTTCCTGTGTAGATATGAAGAGAGAGAGCAGTGATCACTTTGGCCTGCTCCTGGTCAGCAGCCATTTGATAAAGTTTAGGAGATTGGAAATGAGAGGTGCTGGGAGAATGACTAGCACATAAATGTTTCAAAACTGATTCTCCRTTTCTTTCTTGCTTGTATTTCAGAAAGATGAGAAAGCCACAATAGCCAAGATGAACCGTCAGCGCACAAATTCCATCAGCCATAACCCACCGCACTGGGGTGTTGACCGGCCCTTCTACAACCACCTTGGAGCTCACCAGGTCTCCAAGGAGATGAAGAGAATGGTATTGGYTTGCTTTTATGGTCATTAATTACAGTTCATCTTAATACAGTGTTATATTCTCCCCCCTGCTTTGTCTGAAGGGTTTTGCAGCCTTGAGGGCATTTTCCAAATGGCAGTGGTATATTCTACTTCAACAACAGAAATAATAGCTGGTACATCTGGACATGAGTGTTTGTGTGATAAGGCCTGAGGTTGTTTGAAAGCAGAAGGGAGGCAGAATAGCACAAAGAAAGCTTTTTTGTCTGACTTGTCCCATGTTCTGAAAACTCATCCAGACTGGTCAAGAAGCCTTGATTATCTACAAAAACAGCTCAGTAAGCATAGCATTCAAATAGCAGAAGACATATACAATTCAACTAGACCATAATGGACTTCAGCACCTGCAAAGATCTCTTATTTGCATTGTAACAGCCAGATGCCATGCACCTTCTGTAAGCTACATGTCCATATATACTCGCAGGTGTCCAGGAATCCTTCAGGAAAATGGCAGCTCGGTCACATGAATTATGTGACATGCCACTGCATTTAACTCTCGATAATACGTTCTAAAGTATAAGGACTAATTGATCTAAGATAGAAAGTGTGTCTATTGCTTATATGAAGATGAAGAAAAGAGATTTCAGTTAGGCATTCTGTAATAATAATAATATTTATTATCTCTACAATAACTCAGATTGCTCTGTGAGCATTAGCTTGTTAATCTTTAGTCAAATTTCTAAACAAATGAATTCCCATTAACATTCTGTATGTCAGGATAATTTAGGACAAAATTAAAATATATTTACCTTGGTCACACATGGGGATGTCTGTCAGATTGGTAATGTCATAACCGTTTGAGGATTGAGAATTGCATTCTGTTAGTTATTTTGCATGCACAATATATAGCTGCATATCCAGCTTTAAATTCACTCACTGAATTTTCAAAATTTTTGTGTCCCCTCTGCAGTTCATTAGGGATGATTAAAAGTTGGAGTCCTCCTGCAGTTTATCACGCTATTTTGATATTTCATACACAGTCAGAAGTGGATATTTCTTGCCCATTTTCTTGACCAATGTCAAGATTCTGCTCCAGTTTACCAAGGCCCTAGAGCTATCCAAAGAACTTTTTGACTTGAGATTCACTTCCACAGTTTTGACAGTTTTCAGCATAGCTATAAGCCACTGCATATGGTGTCTTCTAATGGGAAATGCTGGCACATTTATTAATAGTTRGTGCTAATATTATTTAATCAAAGTATTTTTTACAATGCTAAGCTGAATTTCCTAATCTCCATAGCAATGCTTCTTTCCTTTCTCAGATCTTCAAATGAGGGTTTCTGACATAAGCACACAGATCTGTGGAAGTGTGCATTTTTTATGTGGGCTTTTCAATAGAGTGTACTTAATAGGCATGACATTATTAGGAGAGCCTAATCACACTAGCAGATAATTATAAGTTTCTTTGAATAGCTTTTAAGAGATTCTTGTATCCTCCTGTTCAGAAACAAGGTGTGAGCATGCCAAATGGTATTATGCTTCTTGGTGTTAATTACAGTTTGCTATGTCTGGCTGGTTATTCAGTTGGAAAAACATAATTATTTATCAAAATATCAAGCTAAGTTCTTAAATCTTTGCTGCCTATTGCTGGTAGGAGGAAAATATTCTCTTCTTTTCTTTTTTCTTTCCTTATCTTGAACCCTTTCTTGCAAAGGTATTTATCTTTTTATGGAACCAGCAGCTCAGAAAGTCTTTTTTGAKCAGTAGACTTATGTTACTTTTTGTAGCAAGCTCTTGTTGGAGAGGATGGTGTGGTCTATGTTGAATGAGTCAGACTTCTTTCTGAAGACCAATTTAAACCTCATTTAGATATAATATTACTTACCTAGATTTTTTGTTGTTCTTTGTGTACCTTTTTAAAATCTTTAAGTTTTCAGTATTTCCTCCTGATGCATCTTTGAGATGCTTGTGGTCAAAGCTAAAACATGCTGCTCTCCATGTGATAGAGACCATTTTAACATCTGCTAGGGGGATATTTTGTTGAATAGGTCATAGGAGCAATTTCTCTTTCTTAGTTCTCAGCTCTTTCTCTGTTTTTGGACTAATTAAGTGCTGATTATGCATTTCCTTGCACCACCTGGCCTTGCATAGTATGAATGTATTTATACATACTCTCTTGCATTGTGTTACATGGTTTCTCTGTGTGCTTAAACTTCCCTGTACATGTACACTGTCTACAGACTGCCTGCTTAGAAATACCAAATACAAACCAACAACATGGGAGCAGAACTACAAAGACTTTTTCAGCACTCCTCTGGGATGGCACATCATTGATCTTGATAAGCAGCCCCAGCTTTCAAAGCTCCTGAAAATGTGCGCTTTGTTTCACTTTGTCCACCTTTTCCCAGCTCTCCTATATGCAATTTTATGTAGCCTTTTCTATTGGGAACTGCGGACRTTTAAGGTTGGATTAGTCCAAGAAGTATACCAAAGGCAAGCAGTGCAACTTTGATTTTCTCTTTAAAATCTGAAGCTCCTTAGGCTTCTAATTTCAAAATGGGTATTTATAAAGGTAATCATCAGATAGTATTATGTCAGGAGCAGGGAGATGTTACAGTGAGGTGCAGTTACAATGTGTTGATAAGTGTGTGTAAATACATGTATGTGTACAGGGTAATATGGAGGGTTATAAAGGACCCAAATTTTTGTCACATAATTTAGAGCATGTTGCAACGTGAAGATAAT
>NW_028186457.1:5834575-5881009 GCF_003343005.1 Rhea americana | reverse complement strand
AGAGAGAGAGATGCTTTTCTGGTGCTACTGAGAATTTCCCAAGAGAGAGTATTAAAGTTCCCAGTATTGCATTTTTGGGAGGGAACTATTATATCTGATAGAAAAGAGAGATTTTTAGTGATTTTTTTCTTTCCTTTGAATACTGACACTGATAGCTGTCTCTACTCGGAGATTTGAAATATGGTAGCAGTAGTCCTGTGTGAGATGGATTAGTATCAAAGGTGCCCATATACTCCTCTCTCACTCCATTTTTCATGGCATTTCAACAMGCTGACATGTCTGAGTGCGTCGGCACTGCGTTGTGCCGAAGTGCTGGTGCAGCTGGCCTTGTCCGGGCAGGCAGCCCTCCCAGCAGGAGATGGAGACCCTGGGCCCTTGCTTCTTTTAGTCTTGTGGCCTGGGCTTAACCTCTGCTGGGTCCAGCTGACTTTACACAATACTTCTGTGTTAGGTTCATATTGAACCTAACCCAAGAGACACAGAAGTTTATTCAGGCACTCGCACATGCATATAAATAACGCAAAATATTGCAAGTGTGTCCCTGTAGTAATAATCTAAAATGTCCTGGATAAATGGAGTTGTTTTTCTAGTCCTAAACTTCTTGCTAACTGCGGCTGGAGTCAGCTGAGATTACGACTGTGCCATCTCATCCTCTTTTGCCCAGCAGCCTCTCTGACTTCCTCCTGCGCTGCTCTACTTTCCAGCTCCTTCTTTTTCCCCTCCCATGCRTTACTGATGGACTTTCTTGCCATGCAAAGCCTCCCAGGAGGCGGTGAGTGGGAAACACCGACACTGCTGTTGCTAATGCTGCCCTTTCCTCAGCCTTGCTTGGAGAAAGCTGACTCCAGGGACCTCGCTGAGTTGTGCTGCCATCTCAGGGGTTTCCCTAACTCTGCTCCCCCGTGCTGCCAGCTCCCCCCCCCCCCGCCTGTTACTTTAGAGGCTGAGGAAGAGCAGACACAAATGCCATGGGAAAGTAACCTCTGAGCTGGCAACTCTGCTCTGAGCCTTGCCCATGGGTCTGTGTCACTGCACAGGGCGCTGTTTTCAGCATGAAACGTATGGAGTGGTTAAAAGGTTGCCGTACTCRCTCTACGCAGGCCAAGCAAGCTGAGAGAAGAACCTGGACAAGAACAGCTTTGTGGCTATTTGCAGAATATGAAAAGAGCCAGAGAACAGCAGCAAAGCTACTTTCAGCTGCTTTCTCTTTTTATTGCTTTTATAGTACGTTTCCTTCTTTCCTAAACAAAAGCAGACAGTCCAGGACAAGTTACCGTCTGTATCTCTGTGGAAATGCAGACTTTCGTACTATTCGTGATGCACACAAAAGCACAGAGTTCCCACAAGTCTACATATGCCAGCCTTGTGTTCCCTGTTGTTTCTGAGGCCTGCATTTTAATTGCAAAAGGGTCAAAAATAAAACCGACTTGAAAGCATTCGTGAGTACAGGTATATTTATAGCTATAAGAATGTTTATACACTACAAAGAAATATTTCTGCTTTTCCCAGTATAGATCTCAGAGTGCTTTTATAAATATTCATAGAGTTTAGACTTCTGGAAATAATGGTTGTGCCTGTTTTCATCAGCAAAACAGGACTGCAGAAAGAATTAAAAAAAAAAATCTGAGGACTGAAATAGAGTATAAACTGAATGAGGTTTGTTGTAAACAACAATAAAAAAGGCAAATGTAGATACCTACCAAATTGCCAGGGCAGTTCTAGAGGATCAAATGATTCTCTTGCATCCTTTACCCTAGTCTGCATCAGCAAGGCCTTAGTTGCAAAACTATATCCAATTTGGGAGTACAATCCTTTAGGAGGACATGGATGAACTGAAGATAGTTCAGTAGAGAGAACTACAAATTGAGACAGTTTCAACAATGTGACTTGTGAGAAAAGGCTGAAGTATTGGGTTTGTTTAGTCTAGAAAAGAAAAAATTGAGCAAGAACAAAAGTCTTCCAATACTTTAAGAGTTCTAAGTACAGAAGAGAGTGATAAATCATTCTCTGTGTCTGCAAAGGACAGAATGAAAAATAATCATCTTAATTTGCTGCAAGAAATAGATAATTTCAGAAGAAACTTCCAGATGTAAGGAATAGGCTAAGTAAGGAGCTTATGTAATTCCTGATTTTACAGAAAATATTTTATTGATTTTGTTTCAAGGCTTTTCAGTCTGGCGGAAATAGCAAAATGTGCAAATATAAACACAATCCTGTAAAAAAAAAATCTATATTATGAGAATTATAGGGAATAAAGAATATAAAATAGACTTACAGGTATTATGAAGTTTTCAGTCTAGGCTGCACAGAACTTGGAGGTATTTTCTCATCTCTCTCTTCCCTAAGAGAAGGCCATACCTGCAGGCTATACCTGCAAATGCTCCTGACAGATATCTGTTCATCCCTTGTTTAAAAACCTCAAAGGATGGAAATCCCATGGCCTTGCTGGGTGTCCTCTTCAACAGTTTAATTATTTTTCCTGATGTTTAACTTCGATCCCCACCATTTCAATTTTAAAAGACAGTGCTACTTGAGCTGTTTCTAGTAGATAGAGAACAGTTTAATCTTCTCCTCTTTTATCTTTTATGCATTTATCTTTTATATATTTGAAGACTATTACTATGTCTTTGCTCAACTCTAGTTCCTTCATCGAGTTCSTCACATAGTTTGTGCTCTCCAGGCCTGTGGTTGTGGTTGTTCTCCTTGACACTTGCCACATTTTCGGTAAGAGGTAGTGTCCCACACTGAATGCACTGCTCCCCAGAGGATGTTGGTCATTGCCTGGGTCTTACAGCCAGAGCTCCTCTTGGTACATCCCAGGATGAGGTTTGCCTGCTGTGCAGCAGCGTAGGAAAGTCCAGAATAAACCATGGCAACTTGACATGGGTCCATCATCTGCGATGGTCACACTAAGTAGTACCAGACTGTCAGAATAATTGCCCRTGTATTTTTTCCATTTGATTTTTATCTCAAAATTTGTCTAATCTTTTAGAAAGCGTCCATTTCAATACAGATCACCTGTCACAGTGAACAGAAGTCAGCACTTCACCTGATCAGATGAGGCAATGCTCTGGGCAGGAGTGGTATTTGGAGAACTAAGATCTGATRCAGCTGAATGCAACCTGGTTTCTAGAAAAAGAAATGTTAGGTGTGTAATGGGATCTAGTCAGCTGTGCAAAGTCCTGGCCTTGTTTCTTAAGGCTACCGTAGCTCTTGCACTTACTTGGCGCTGGCTAGTAGGATTGAGCAGCCTGTTCCACTGATACGTAGCTTGGGAAAGGTTTGCTGTAGAAATAGGTAATTCTAAGTCCATATAACCAAATGTGAGCRAAGTTGCTACCATGATTATTGAGGCCTATAGATGCCTTTCTGCTGCTCTGGCAGGCTTTATTTATTTATTTATTTATTTCTGCTACTGGAAAGGTCTAACATTAGGAAGTTTAGGAACAGAAAGAGGAAACCTTGAAGATCTGTAATRCTGATTTCACTCTGACCGTGTGTCTGTTGTGAGTCCAAGTACAATTTACTAAGCATTTAATCTGCAATGAAATCATGCATGAGGTTAATGTTAGTTACAAAGTAAAACTGAAATTAAACGAAATAGAATTTCTACACACGACTGCATGCAGATGTTAAAAATGTAAGACAAAGTTAAAAAATATATCCTGGAAATGGTTAGTGCAGTGAAGAATAAGCTTTTATTTCACATAGGCACTACCTGATTTGTTGTGTGTTCTGTGTTGTTTATGGCTGTGTGCACGGTGTGGTACGCGGTACTTGATTGTTTGGTGTTTACTTTCCAATGAAACAAAACTCATCTACAAGCCTGGTCATTCAACCATAAAGTATAGTACTTTTACCATTCACTCTGTTTAAAATCAAACAGTTCTCTGCATGCTGTGTCTCACAAAYACAGCTTATTCCCACCCTCTGTTGTCTCCAAGTTGCCCATACAGTAGATTTGCTTGTTACTCAGAAATCAAAACTGGGGAACACGTACTTCAAAGGAACAAGTGTGCCAACAAAACTGACTAAACACTAGAAATAATTAAAAATTTGAAATAAAACTCAGTGGGGCAAGTTTTTCTCAGACAGTAGTGCAGCCCCATCTAAAGGAAATGGCTTGTACTCTGTGAATGAGGCACGGAAGGGTTCACGTTCCTTCTAAAGGTTTTCATTTAACTTGAGGTCACCATTATCCTCTTTTCCAGCAATCATCTACTAAATCTGGTAATAGCAACAGTGACGTAAGTGGAGTTGGACAGAGGCACCCAGTGGATAAGAATTTGACCCACTGTTTTTATTATTATTATTATTATTATTATTATTATTTATTTATTTATTGCTGCTGTTGTGGTATTGAGAATCCCCTGAACGCTTACTTGCTTAATCAAGTAGGGAGAAACCTTCAAGCAATCCATTTTACTATAATCTCCCTGTATTGCTATAAACTTGGGAGGAAACTGTTAATCTAATCTGGGTTTTATATTGTCAAGTTGTTTTAGATAGCCCTCCAGCAGTGAGGGGAGGAATCCTATCCTCCAGTTATGCTATATAATTGCTTTGGTGCTTCTGCAAAGAGGATTTGCCGGACGCAAATKTTCTGTGTTATCTCACTTAAAGGAGTGGGACTCGTATAAAATACTGTACATTGCTGGAGTTGTCAGAGGCTTCATACAGCTTTATTTCCTCATCTGCAAACTTAAAGTTTATTCTAGTTGATCAGGGCTTGCAATCATCCTTGATTAAATTCTTTAAAACAGGAATAACAGTCAGCACTTGTGTGCCTAGCTAATATGCAACAGCTGATCTACAGCTGCTTTTGTGAAACTTAGCGTTGAATATTTGCTTGGAAAGTTTGCATTGATAATTCTTCCACCATTCTCAAATATGCCCCATTCTCAAATATGCCATAGTCATAGAAGAAAAGGGAGATCCTCTTGAGACATTACTAAGTGTCAGACGGTCTTCAAATGGGACTAAATAAAGCCTACAGAAATAAAGATATTGATTACTGTACTTCCTGTGGTGTCAATGGCAGCTTTGCACAGGTGGACACCAGAGAGGAAATTGTGGCATTTACCAGAATGATTCCCAAAGCTTTCTAAAGTGCGCAGTAAATTTTAAYGATAAAAAGATGCAGTTCTGAAGGTTTGGGTTTGATTTTTCAGAGATGGTAAGCAGCTATAGCTAGCACCAGTGAGAGATTTTGATTAAGACTGGTTAGGTTTGCATTCAGGCTATCTGCATCAGTGATTTAGGCATTCTGATTCAGAGGCCTTTTGACAGTAATTTTTCTAAAATTTTTGTTGTTTTTATCATCAGTTGGAGTGTAGAGATGAAAGGACAAAGGAGGGCCAGGGAGTGATACAGAGCATTTCTAGGACTACCTATTTTTAGGTCTTTTCTGTTTTGCAAGGTCAGTTTTGGTAACTACTAACAAGTGAGGCACAAAAAACCCCATAAAATTTCACTAGTAAATGTGACCTTTCAACTGTAGAAATTTGGATTCAGAGTTCAGACAAAACTGGGAAGTGTATGCAGCCTGCACTTATCAGAGGTGTAGGTTCAGACCCAGAACTTTATTAGGGTTAAGGAGGAAATACCTATTTCAAAAGCAACAACTTCTGCTCTGCAGAGTATAAAGCAAGCATATTCATGAGCTTAGCCATATCCGTTCTGCTCATTAGGGGCTATCTACTAAATCATTTTTAGTAGAACAAAGCAGAGTGTGTGGTGCAGAGGGATGAAAGTCAATTTATCAAATGGGGTGGGATGCAGAAAGAGGGAGCACTTCAGTTTTCCTTTAGSTGGTTAGCATATGCTGCAGCTATAACAGACACACTCACACAATTTATTTCATAAGCTAGTTTTATGCCAGATTCTTGTTCTGCACTTAGGTGCTTGTTAAATATCTTGTACATGCCCTTTTTTCTGAGCTCTGTTATAAAAATTGTGCTATTTCTGGCTTGGGTGCTTTAAAGTCCTTCAGGTTTGTTTCTGCTCTTACACCTAACRTTTATCTTCATAGCCTTGCTTCGTTGACCACAGGGACAAAGACAGAATGTATAACACTACTTAAAACAGGTGAATAATCAGTTATGCAGTGAGGTCACACCAAGTTTGTTTTTAACTACATCTGCTCTCTGCCCATCAGTCTCCCGCTCTCTTTTCCATGGTCCCTGTATCTGTGAAACACCTTTGCTTTGCAAGTTGGTCTTGCCTCTTATAAACGTGATATTGTCCCTGCCCTTCTTGACCCTAAGTCTAAGATCTTTTGATCTCTCCCTTAATACCAGTTAAGTCACTTTTCAGCTTTGTTCTGGAGGTGAGCAAAGGCACATGAAATGAGTTTCTTTGTCATCTTTACCCTTATAATCTTTGCTGGAGTTGCCAATGAAGTTTTAAGGCAGAATCCATGCTTTCCAACTGTGGAAGGTCGTAGAGCTCATCAGCCCCTCTGCAGTCTTATTTCTGGAGCTAAATGAGAAGGTTAAAAGGGAGATAGATGTAAAGCCTGTTCAACTTTTCTTTGCATAGTTACAATATCTTAATGATTGCAGCAGATGTTCTCAAAGTTGGAATTATTCTTTCTAATGGTTCTTGATTTGAAGCATTATGGCATGGCAGTCATCTTGTCATAGCTTTGACAAACAGTCTATCATTCTATTTAAGGAATCTCTTAATCTTWAAAGAAAGGGGCTTAGTTAATTTAGAAGTCAAGCAGAGAGATGGCAGTCATATGAGCTCTTAGCACAATAGATGCTCATAAAACATCCCCCATAAAATTATAAGCTTTTGGGACAGATGCAGTAATGTAACATTCCCTCTTTCTTTCTCCTTCACATGTCTACCTCCACTGAGGATGGTTATTAAAAGTAAATGCTCAGAGCCGGCTGACCTATCATAACAATATGTTTTTTTAAAAATCTCATTGATATAGAAACGAAGAAAAAGCAGGACTGTTATTTGGTAGGTACTATTGCCTTTCAGAGAGTCRATTCAGCTAAGTTTGGGTTAATATTCCTGAAGTCAGAGAGACACCTGTCTTGATCTCAGAGCAATTATTAAATGTTGTAACTTTTACATTTRCAGTCAGATGGCAGAATAATGCAGCCTCCTGGGGGAAGGGGTAAAAATTTCAGTATTGGAGAGATTTAAAATGAGATTGACTGAAAACTGCATGAGATCCTATATGCAACAGCCCATTAGTAATACACTGTAATAAGAGCCTTCTTATGCCTTATGTCTCCTTCTAGAGAAAATGAATTTTGGCCTTAATAAGGGCTACTTCATCACCATGGTTGTGGAGCTGTTCTGGAGCACATGTGAACTCCTATCTCTGATTCTTGYAGCCGTCACCACTCTTACCACTCTGGCCACTTTTGTCTCTGCTGAAAAATTCCCAACCTTTAGCTCATAGTGCCCTAGAGAGGCCTTGGCAGTGCAGAACGCCACACAGGGCATTAGGAGAAGAAAGCTATCACCGCTGTCTTTGCTGCTTTGCGTATCTTAAGGAACTTTTATTTGTGGTTGTTTGTCTGCTAGATCATGAGTGTGCTAATCCTTAGGAATCAAGGCAAATCCGTGCACAACATATCTCTGCAAGATCGACTGTGCTTCGTTCTTACCTTGTGTATAACACAGGCAGAGAGCCCTATCCTGAGCCAAAGGTTAGTTGGATCAAAGCATTTGGGTCCTCCAGAAGGTAAACTATTGGTAGCTGCAGAGAAGACAGTGACCAGTGTGCCATTAGTGCTCAAACCTTGTGCAAGAGGAAGGAAATAATTTTAGTGAAGACTCCCAAGTGATTCCATTGGGCCAGGCATGCCCACAGTGTAGAAGGAGGTGAAAATACGTTAGCAAGAACCCAGGAGGGAAGTTTCCTTCCTAGCCCTAAACATGGCAAGCAGTGAGATGCTGTGTGTGTGATATCTCCTCCACTTAGAAGGATTCTTGGTATGTAATTGAGATACTGGCGCTTTAATAGATGGGGGAAAAATCTCTGGTCATGGCTAGATTAAGTCATGTTTTCTCTGTGTCTTAGCAAAAGTATTTCAGTGCAAGTAAGAAAGATTTCCTGTAATAACCTATCAGTTTTTAAGAAGCTGTGTTCGGGAATTTTTCCCTAAAATAATCTTACAGACCTTTCTCTATGACAATTCCATTTTTGGAAATTTTGCATGAGGAATCTTTCATATGAAATGGGAACGTTTGAAGTGAATCATTTAATTTGCTTAACTAAAGAGGTTCCTACTACATTTTTATTTTAAGCTGATTCTCTTTAATCAAAGTACAAGTCACTCTTAAATATTTAGTGTTGTTAGATGAAGATCCRTGAAAGAAAATGTAATTATCTTTTCCCTTTTTGCTTTACCTAAAATATGCCTTTTTGGAATTTTTAATTKTGAAATACCAATTTAATTTGAGCTGCCAGCATGAATAACTTCTAGGGTTTTAAGCACAATTTAGTATTTTAAATTGAAAAGCTATATCAATTAATTCTGTATTATTTTAGAGACTTTGTAGCAGGTTTGCTGGGGGAGATAAGCGAGGGAGAATCCAATTCAGCGTGGATCAATTGATCATGCATATAAATGGCCAGTTATATGTGCAGCTGATATATTTGTCCATGATTGAAATATTAGTGAGATGTAAGATGTACTCGTGTTTTGAGGGTATGTCTGCCGAGGTTTTTTTGTAGATTGACCTAACTGGCCTATAACCTCAAACTTGTGCATCTAGAAGGCAACAGTTTGAGGTCTGTAATTAGTTTCAAGATTTCAGTAGGATCGATGGATGTGCAGCTGCCCATGAAAATCAGACCATTTGGAGGGACACTCCAAATGGAGTTAGTCATCCAGTTCCCATGTCATTAGCTTGAAAATGTGAACTTGCTGTCTGTCTAATAAGTAAGCACCGTCTGTTTTCACATTGCTCCCCTCCTCTTAGTTGTTGGCTGGTAGCTATTTGCGTTCAACTGATTTTTTTTTTCAGCCTAACTGGCTTTGACACCAGACAAATTAGATAGCGTTTTGTCTCCATGATTGATCAGGGAGCTTTCATTTTTGGCATTGTATTGGGGCGTTGCTTAGAGGATAAATAAATAAATCAGATATTCCTGACAACTGTAAAATGATTAAGCAAAAAAATAACTCCACATAACAAAAAACTAAATGATGATCCCTTCATCACTGTTTAGTGTGAAATCAAAAGGACAAGTTTTGTTTGGCTTGGATAACTGGACATGCTAACTTTGAACTAACATTACTATTTCCTTCTTCCCACTGAACATTARTCTACTGGTGGTTAGTACATGGGACCAAAAGACTTCCGATATCTGAATTTCTGATGGGTTAAGTTGGAGCTGCAATTTCTATTTTGAAGTGTGGGTTTTAGTTGGAAACCGAGTACATAAAAATGGAAATTTCTCACTCAGTGAATCACATCCTGGCTGTTGACCTGAGTGACAAAACCCATTTTTTTTCCTGTGCCAAGCTGATGTCGTTTGGACAGGCTGCCTTGATTTTACTTCTTCTGCTTCTTGCAAAACCACCATATTTTTAACCAGTTGCAAGGTCAAAATCGATTCTCCTGTAATATCTGGTCAATGGYCTTGTCTCCAATACTGTCAGACAAGGCAGCTGTGGGAAGACTTTTGCCAGATTGCTACTTGCAATTCAGCCACGTTGAGGAAGGATCTCGGTTTATTCCCCCCAGCGTGTTAGCAGCTACAGTTCCCGCAGCTGGAGTATCTTCATGTGCTCGGACTGTTTTTGGCCTGAGCAGCCTGGGAGGAAAACGAAAGGAATTTGTCGTGTCTCCCAGCTATGTTTCTTATATGCTTTGGAGCTCAAGAGACAAACCCCGTGCTTGTATATTTGACCCTGCCTGTCAAACATGCTAGCACAACTTTTCTTGACTTCAGTTAAATTTATGCCATGATTTCAGAGGACAGATATTGGCTTACTCCATGTAAAATGTCCATTTTGATGCCACTTGATCTATTAGAAATGCTAATACTAAATATTTAAAKCTGTTTATCCATACATATTTTTCTCGAAGGCCTTCTGGCTACTCTTAAAACATGGCAGACCTAAAGTGCATACAGTTGTTACTCAATTCGAGTGGTCCTGAAGGAATAGTGAGCATTTCAAATATTGCAAAAATTATAAATAACTCCTGTATTCTTATTYAAGAAAAACATATTTTGTGTATGCATGTAGTGAGGGAAGAAAGGAGACCCCTTAAAGTTCCTGTTGAAGAAATGAAAGTTGAACTTTCATTTCTTTGAACTTTCCAGCTCCCTTCACCAAGCTCCAACTTAAAGAGGTGGAACTTTATTGAATGCAACTGTTGTTGCATGTTATCAGTCTGAATTTTGTCTYAAGTACTGACAAGTATTTTGTCAGTATAATAACAGTATGCTTTCCAATATAACATTTGTGACGGTGACCTTTTTTGTTTAAGAAAAGAAAAAAGAAGGAAAATACACCTCAAATAATGCATGGCAGCAATCAACTGAAGCATTTCCCTTATTTTCACTTCTAGAAATGTGTATCTCAGGACATCTGTTTTTATTAAAAACTGTTCAGTCTGCCTGATGACACAGCAGCACAAAATATTGCCTTGGGTTGGTAAGGTTCTCCATCAACACCTAGCAAATGAGCGCACTGAAAACTGCTCTCTAAAATGCTTTTCTTCAGAATACCTGGTGTTCTCAAGGTCAGCCTGTTTCCTAACTGTTATGTCTTTTCCTTTCTTTCAGGGTTTTGAGGACCCCAAGGACAAGTAAGCAAATTTCCTTCTGTCATACACTGTTATGTTTCCAGATTTTGTTTTTCCTCTTGGTAAAAAAAAAAAAGAGAAAAAAAAAGGAGGGGGGGGGAAGATGGTAAAAATTAATGCCCAACAGACAATAACAGTGATGGACTCCCCAGGGATTTTTGCTGGAGGGAAAGCCAGTCTGAAGGTGCTGTATTGGCAATTGAGAATTGCTGCTGCCTCAAAACATTTATTTGTTTGAATGGTTCTAACTAGTTCCTGAGAACAACATCTACACGTAAAGGGTGTTTTACAGTGTAGGATGTTTTACAGTGTTTTACATTAAAAACATTTTAGTAAAAGTAACAGTTTAATAGGAATGGTATTTTGTGTTGTAAAATTGCTTCTGCGGGGGAAAAAATAAATCCAACCATGTTTACTGTTAACTTCTGCACTTAAGCATAACAAAAGCATTTCTTCTGTTGAAGGTGTTTGTAATAATTTCTTATTGGGTCACAGTGGATGGTGTTAATTGTAGCCTTGCTCAGAGCCGGTAGGTGAACATAGGAGGAGCCTGATGACACGACGGTACTGCTCCTTGCCAGTGTTCTCAGGCTGTCGGTCAGGACTTCGGGGACCTCCATGAGCTAGGGCACAGAAGTGCTTTTAAGCACCCTAAAAACCCAACTTTGGGAAAATTCACATTGTGAAGACTGAGCCCTGAGAACAGCTCTCCAAAAGTAAATGGGTGTGTTGAGTTGGAATATGGCACAGCAAGCAGAAAGCATGAGGAATCCTCTCTTTCCCTTGCCCTTCACTGCAAACTCATTTGTCGTGATGTTTAGTTTGCATGTTTGGCTGGCAGTACAACATGTCTCAGAGTCACCGGGTTTTCTTGTTGTGCCMTAGGCTGCCGTGAACTCTGTTGATATCAGATATACTTTGGGCAGAAAAGAACCAACATGTTACAACAGAGTAATCCTTAGGAACATAGAAAATTTAAACATCCTTCATGAAACAGGATATTTCCTTATAGTTTGTGCAAGAGAACGTAAATTCAGCTGCCTCAGCCCACCGGAAAGTTACTGGGGAGTGTGGAAATGCTGAAGCACCTCCACTGTTGTCTAAAAGATCATACCAGCTCTCCTCTGTCCTGTAGTCTGAACAGGTTACTTCAACGGTTATGGCCAATACCTAAGTGCCGGCAAGGATGACTGCGTATTTACCTGTGCTGATTTGGCGCAGCTCCTTCATGTTATGTAGGTTGCGGAGTTTTTGCTTTTCTGTTCAGGGACAAAGGTTTGGCCACAAAGATCTCCAGCAGGAAGCATTCATTGTGATGTTGTTCAAAATCAGATATCAAAGCCAAGTCAAGCGCTCAGTCCAGTGCCTTCACACGCAGAAACGCTGAGCATACTTTTTGCTGACAGCGGAGGAAGATGTAGGCACCACGCATCTCTGAAAAAGGCATGCCTAAATCCAGATTTAGATGCTGAATCTAAATGCAGATTTAGCTATTGAATCTAGGCATGAAGCATTTAAAACTAAGGCCTTTATGTAGTGCTGGCACTCTTCATTCGCAGAAAGTAACCTACTCAGCAGGCGGCTTTCGGATTGCTCAGCAGCCAGCGCCGCCGGGTGAATTGCCAGCCTTTGCGTTTGCAGGCAGAGTGCAAGAGCCGCTGCAAGCTCCATTTGCGCTGTTCCCGTCCCTCACAGTTTTCTGTTGGCTGCATTTAGCGAAATCTCAGTAGTGTGCTGAAGAAGTGTTTCTGAAAGTTTTGTGTAGGCTTGAAATCCTGCTTTTTTCCCCCCACCACAGTGGTGTCCATAAGCATTTCCACATATGGTTTTCGTTAGTCTACCGCAGGCCCTCAGCTCTGACTTACAGGCGCTGTCTCTAGGGCACTCTGCAGCGCTGGAAAATGTCATCTTTCCATTCAAACCATCCGKTTTTGCAAACGTACCCAGAGTTGCTCCATCCTGATGAGCTTGGGTGCAGCTGGCAGGGTAGCGGG
The DNA here is from genome assembly GCF_003343005.1 of Rhea americana. NCBI lineage: Eukaryota > Metazoa > Chordata > Aves > Rheiformes > Rheidae > Rhea > Rhea americana. Next base: position 5,868,227 of record NW_028186457.1, on the reverse strand, counting down.
CTGCCAAAGTCCCCCGAGCAGCGAGGTACGTTCGGGGGCCTGAGCTTCCCTGCGGTCTGTGTGTACATGGGCCCCTCACGGGGAATATCCACAGCGATTTCAAACTTGCAGGGCTGTTTCTCCCTAAGCCGCAGTCCCACAAGTTAATGTAGTATTAGAAATATCCTTAGACCTATAATGACTTATTACAAAGTTGGCTAGAACTTGAGCGTGGTTCGTTCTTCTCTTTATGTCTTCCTGAGCGATGCTTTTTGACGGCAACTTTAAATTTAACAGAGGTTCACGAAAGTGCTGAGCTGGCTCTTTAGCCTGGCTTCTCGGGGAAAATACGCTGCATCTCTCATATGTGGTATGAAACAAGTAAATGTGAATGACTCAAATGTGTAAATAACTAGTAAGGTCTTGGAAGGCTTTCTGTAAATATGAAGCCTAATAATCTCCTTGCTCATTTTTGTGAGTCTGGGGGACAGAATTGTGAGGACTGAGTGAAAACAAGCAGTGTCTTCTTGAGTGTTTAAGCAGATATGCTTCCTCCAAGGAAGCATCTACAAGGAAACTGAATTTCCTTTCCTTCAAGGGACAAAACCACATTCAATTTCAAAGTGGAATAAATGCCTTACAAGGAATAAATAACTCTAGAYTCCAAAAGCAACTCTTTTTTCCCCCCAACCCCATTGAAATATTAAAATTTGCTATTATAATGATACAGACGTTGAGACAAAATAGACTTGCATTTACCATACTGTTACTGTAGAGATGCAGATGATGAGTCGTCACGACACAGCTGAGGTGCAGACAAGTTCAGCCTATTGGCTGGGGCAAAAGGGGGTGGCATGCAAACGCAATGGGCCTGCTTTATTTTTCTTTTGGTCAGAGGTACATAGTAGAGTTGTGGGTGCAGAGTGCTTCTACAAATCTGGTCTGCTATTGCAAAAAGTTTTTGGAAAATTTGGGAAGCCGTTTTAAGTAGTCTTTGCTTGCAGTATAATCATACGTATAGAGGCCTGCTGGCTACATGCAGTATTTGTGCTTACACACTGTTATGCAGCACAAATAAAACCTAGGAAATACAGCTGAGTGGCTTTTCATTTTGCTTGTCAGTCTTCAGGCTTTCTTTCCTAAGAGTGCATAAGGTGAAGGTCACATAACATGAACTATAAGCTGCTCTACCATCATGGGATTTGTGCATGGAAATAGTTATCCACTGGAATATGCCCCAGCAAAAGCTCTGTGTCCTTGGCAATCATGCAAACAGAGCAGGGAAAATATCACTTCAGTATTAGCTTTTAATTTCTGCCTATAGCTAGATTTAAGACAGGCCTTTAAAGWGACAACATCAAGTCATTAAAATACCGGTAGACTTTAAAAGTAACTAGAGGTTTTTGAGGGGAGGAGATAGTGCTTCAAATTCCTTATAGCACAGGATGTCTCAGGTTGATTTCAGTGTTATTTTTTCAAAAGTTTTTGAAAATAAGYCCCATTTTTCAGAAGTTGTAACAGAGCATTAAAAATGCACTGGCACTGAAGGTTATCAGCAATTTAAAAATCTTGTTCCACAGTTTTAGAAAGTGGAATCTAATTTCACACTGTCTTTGCTTTTGCTACCTTTTTCCCAGCTCAAGTATGTTAAGTAACTATCTTGTATAAGTGAACAGAACATTTCAATCTGAACTATGCTTCCCACACTTATAAGTGACTGCGCAAAAGGGAGAGGGTGAGGAATCAGGCCACATTTCTTCCCCACATTTGTTCCTGTGAACAATRTAAATGCTCAAAAATAGAGAATTGTTCAAATTCAGAAATTTTCGCAGGAATATTTACAGAAATGATATTGGGAAACAGGAGCTATGACTGTTTTCATGAATCATTTTGCCAGTTCATGCAATAATGGCTGTAAGAGTCTTGAAATGCAGGGAAGACTAAGGCAGAGGAATAGTGGAGGGAAACTGCTGAATGCTTTTAGGGAGTGAAACATGGTAAAAAGACTTCACAGAAAGAAAACAGCTCCATGATAGATGTAGTACAGAAAAAGAACAAGTAAATAAAATCTTTTTACTAGTAGACTCAGGACTGGCAATGAGCTCTCGAGCTGATACCATTTTCCTCTCAGTTCATAATCTGCTTTCTAGTTAGAAGTTGTCATAAGTGAAATGTCATTAACCCCCAGCTTGTTATACAGTGAAATGGTAACTGGATAGAAAATTGTCATGTCCTCTTATGTTCCCTTTTTGTGACATCTCCTCAGGAATACACAGGAAAGTATGAACCCGGAAGATGAAGTCGATGAGTTTTTGGGCCGTGCCATTGATGCCAGAAGCATTGACCGGTTGCGCTCTGAGCACGTGCGCAAGTTCCTCTTAACATTCAGGGAGCCTGACTTGGAGAAAAAGGTAATGTTGTTGACAGATCATTGCAACAGGTCAGTCAGGCTTCTTGTGAGTTTTGATTCTCCTGCATAAGCTGAAGCTTTTATTTTTAAAGGTAAAGTTAGATTTTAGATGTTGGAGGTGGGATTGTGAGTTTAAAAAAATCTGTGCTTCTTTACGGAAATGGTAATGTATATGTATCCCTACAAAGCCACAGTCATCTGAAGGGAGCACTAGGCAGGAAAGCCAAGCCATTTCTGTCAGACACACATGAATAAGCAGTGATGACCTGCAAGGAGTAAACCTGATCCATTCCACTGAGCTTAAGGCATTCAAAGTGAGACTGCAGTCACCCCTCATCTCCTTCAATCACTGAAGAAAGTGACTGTTTGAGAATGCAGCCTGAGATCTGAATCACTTCTGGAGGAGCTCTTGTCTTCCTTTGGCCATCCAGATTCACTAGGGTACATTCATACTCCCCTTGTCTTTGGAGAAGCTGTTTTAAGCAACAGTTAAAATCATCTCTCTYAGATTTGGGAAATGAGGGTAACATTTTCAATTTTTCAATCTATAATATGAAGACAACAGCTTCTCTAGAAAGTTGCAAAGTTCAATTCAGCCCTGTCAGGAGATACCTGGATGCTATTATGAAGGATACCATATAAGCAACTGTTTTTAATTACCAAAAGAAAATTAAGGTCTTTATTTTTAATCCTAATAACACAGGTCCTTGGGATACTTGAGCTGTCTTGAAGTTAAACTCATTTTTTAGTGGGAAAAGCTTTTGTTAGATAGCTAATAATAATTAAATTCGAGGTAATTGTTTTAACATATTATTTAGAAATGCTCTTTCAATCATAAGAGTTGCAACCTATTAAAAAAGCAGACTTTCACAGGATTTACAGCTACTCAATGAATCAGTGTTGGATTCAATAAAAGCACAAGCATGTAATTTTCCCCAGCTACTTCCCTTTAATTTTATAGCTGAAAACTGCTAGGGAAATTAGCAGTTCACCTGTTCTGAGCATCTTTTATTTCATGGTTCAGTCACTGAGCCCATCTGTAATGAGCACTGTGCTTCAAGCTAAATAAAGCTTCTTTGGGAATCGGATACAGCTCCCATGTGACTGATCTGTTGATAAGTAGTTGGAATGAATGGCTATGTGAAAACTGCAGCATCCTTGCACTATCATTAGAACCAGCCAAGCCATCTGCACAAAAACAGAGGTTTTCTCATTAGCAACACACTTTCCTGTTGGAGGAAACTTCCCATGGAAGAAGTTAATATCTGCCAATGGTGACCTAGAATTCTGGTCTCAGTTAACCACTTTCTGTTCCTCTCATGTAAGGAGCAGAGGGTGAATCTTCTTTTCATCCACCTACGTGGGTATCTTCCATGGCTTTGGTTCTGTTTGAGGTGTTACACTTGCCCAGTTGAAGGAGACTTCTCAATTTYAGATGTTCCCTATCAGTGGTGCTTTCTAAGGACATAAAAAGAAGCCACGTAAGAAGCTTTTGTGGGCAGAAGGCAGCTGACTGTGTTTCCCACGCTAATGTAACTCTGTTCACTTTCTTGCAGTACTCCAAGCAGGTGGATGACAGGTTTGGAGCCTACGTGGCTTGTGCCTCCCTAGTCTTCCTCTTCATCTGCTTTGTTCAAATCATAATCATGCCACAGTGAGTATCTTTTCATCCCTTTGTTCCCATCTGCACCCCTCCTGTATTCTGCCCTACTTCTCTTTGTTTTTTCTTGAGGTTTCAGAGCACCAAAGGGAAGAGAAAAATCCTTAAATAATTCACGCTSAAGTGATGCATGATGCTTATTGTTTTCACTCATTTTTGGAGCAGAATTAACCTCCTTACTGGCATGTGAGGATTTCTGTTTTGCCAGCATGTTTTATCTTAACATTTACCTCCATTTTAGGAAACTACAGTAGTATTTTTATAAGCCCTTGGAAAACAAATATCACTAAGTTGGAAACATTGTCTACTAAGGCACATTATACATTCACAACGTAAGGCTAGACTCTCTTCTTATCTAAATGCAATAGGACAGAGTGGTGTCTGCTTTATGGATGAAGTCTAACTTCTCATCTATTTGTTCCTCTGGACTCTGGAGTACCTGTGCAAGAAGTTCCTCTGGACTCTGGAGTACCAGTGCACTGGTACTCTGGAGTATCAGTGCAAGAAGAAAGGTTCAGAGGGAGTTGAGCTACACATGCCCAAGTTGTGGGCAGCTCACATTCAGTTAAAGGGTTGCAATCATTTTTTTCGCCAGGCAAGAGAGGGACCAGAGTGGAATTAAGCGTTTCAGGACTGTGGGGCACTGTGCCTTTGGACTGTTGCAGTGTATTTCTTTATCTGAAAGTCACAGGCTAACCCACTGGATCTTTTCTAGCAGGAAGCTCTACAGACATGATATTTACTCTCAAAGAATTCTTGAAAAAAAAACCCAAATTAAAGCATGCTAATACTTTCCAGTGCTCTGGTTTCAGAGCAGGGATATCTCCTTCACTGTGTACCACTGTGCTGGAAATAAATTTGGAGTTACTCTTTTTTAATTTWAAGAGCAAGATCACAGAAACTCTAAAAACATTTCATTACAAAAAGACAAAAAAAAGTTCAGAGAGAGTCTCGATACTCTGATTTGTCATCACAACTGATTTCTGTTTCTGTTCACACCACATTTGTTTTCAGAGAAGACACTGGTTTGTTTGTACCATTCGGATCAGATATTTGGAAGGTCATAGAACCTGTGTCTACTGTTTGAGKTCACTCACTCTCCTGAGCAAGAGGGCAGTCGCTTCTGGTCACAGAAAGATTGAATCAGGAAAATGGCATTAATAGAAATGTGCTGTATAAACAGAAGGATCCACGTAGGCAAATAAGAAGTGAAGCTGGAGGAAGCTCAAAAGTGAAATCAGATCAATCCCAGCACTTAATGCAATGATGACTAAAGGTGTTCTTTAAAAGTTTGCCCTCATTTATTAACGGATTAYACTTTGGATTTCACAAGTGGATGTTCGTGCCTTGAATTCACATTTGAAGAGGCCCTCTAACAGTCTTTGTGTCGCTCATCAAACTTCCTAAGCAGCCGCCAAGTTGTCTTTATAAAACCCAGTTTAACATTCAGAATAACAACTTGACAATTTCTGATCTGTGACAACCATATGGATGGCTCTTCTGTGTTACACGACAGCAATATCTTAAGACAGTATGGTGTAAATGTCATACTGGTCAGTCTTACATGCCTCATAAGAGTGGGGGGGCTGTGGGTTTTTTTGTTTGTTTTTGTTTTTCTTCGACATCCTTATGCAGCCTGAGCTGTCTGAAAGATAACTTTGTTGGAGAGTAAATAAGTTTAGTGTCTTAAGAGCAAGTCAGATATATTTTCCATCACCTTTTGCCTGTTTTTCCTTATATTTCAATTGCATAGTTTAGTCTTTTACTGAAGATAACAATTAAGCAGCAGGGCTTCATGAAAGACRCAATATGGAATTTGAATCCGAAACCTGAGACAAAATGGCAGTGATAATTTGTGATGATAAAGAGGAATAGCTTTAATGAATTTCACAAAGGCTCAAGCAGTGAATTTGCAAGTACAATTATCTTTGTAGTCATGAAAGAACACAGAGACCAGCTGGCTTTGGTGTGGTTAGCCTTAATGTCACGTTGCAAGAACACTTCCTTTAAATTATGAACAAGGCAAACTCCTGGGAGGGRGCCTGTCCTTTCACACTGAGACCAATCATTGGGAAATTGTTGTTGAATATCTTCATGATCAAAACACATCAAAATGCGTAGTACAATGTTGGCCCCAGGTCTTGTTTGTACTTCAAAAGTGGAAGGAACAGAGAAAAAGGAGGAACTCTCAAACTGACTGGGCTAAAGCTGTTTCCCCTAACTATCGTCTTGCTGTGGTTGCTCCCAGCCCATTTAAGAGGCAGAGCACTGATGTACACTCTGCGTGGGTTATCTAACCCTATTGAGCTCTCTCTATATATTCCCTCTTAAAAAGCGCGGGGTTCCCAGCTCTTCCAGAGGCACGCGTGAAAGGCCGGGCAGAGGGTCGCATTAGCTCGAGATGAGATGCACCTCCCCTGCAGGTTTCTTATGTGCCTGGCCACAGCTGCCCACATTGCAGAGCTCAGCAAGCCTTCCTTCCCAGGGGTCTCTTATCCACAGCCAGCTTGGGGGCTGACCCGCTGCAGTAAATTGTGCTGTCCTCTCCTGTAGTGCATGAAATATTTCTCAGCCCCTCTGCTGTCACCCTGGCAGGAAGGCGATTGCTACACAAGATGCAGTATTCTCTGCTCTGCAGCCTGTGTGAGTAATTCAAAATAGGACAGGGGATCTGTTGGTATTCAAGGCACCTCATATCTCCTACTGCTATCCTAATTGGAGAGCCCGTGCAGTGTGTCATAGCTTGTACAAATGTCATATTCTAGAGAGCAGAACTGTAGCTATTCTATATGGTGTGCATTAAAAACCAAAAAAAATCTCCTTGATTTCAGCTCTACGTTTATGCTGGGTTTTTACCTGACCTGTTTCCTGATCCTGACCACGGTGGTGTTTGTTTCAGTCATTTATTCCTGTGTAAAGGTGAGCAATGTTGTTTCTTTGTGGAGCCCTTTGCCTAAGCCGACTGGATCAGTAATCTGTTTCCTAAGCTAACAGAGCATGTTTTGTTAGCCGTCCTTTCCACACTATGTGATAAGGGTTACAGAAAAAGCCTTTGATAAGGCAGAATGAACTGCAAACAGATGTTAGGGTTGGCGTCTCTTTAGCTCAGCAAGAAGTAATCACTCTGCAGATCTGCATGTCTATTAAGTCCCCTGCAGGCGTTCTCRTATTGACATAAGAAGAACACATTTCCCAATGTGGAACAAAACACTGACCATTCGTTTCCTCCCTGTAAACTTCCTGCAGAGTAGCCTGTGTACTGTCCCCCTGCTGCATATGCATGTTTTGGTAGGCAGATAATCAGAAGCAGAATATCATCAAGGAAAAATGTCCTGGGGGGATATAAAAACCATTAATATATATAACTTTATCAGCCTTTCTCAGATGAGTGTGCAGAGCTTTCAGCATTTAGTGAGCTCCCTTTTGKAACTGGTGTCCAATAAGCAAAGAAATAGGTACTGTGAAAACTGAAAACATTAAATATTCTTGGCATTCTGTGATAAAATGGCAGTCAGTGCTGTTGGGAAGGGTGATGTGCTTATACTTTTCAGTCAAAAGTATTTGTATTAAAATGTTGATCGTAGTTGATTGTATCTGCTRTTTTGAGGATTCTTCCATGCTAACAATGTCTGAACCTGGAAAATGTTAGGATTCAGACTCCCTAGTCCAAACTCAGCTTCATTCCTCAAGAGCTTTGAACAAATAGCTCAGTAACATTTTTTGTTTCCTGCAGAAGAAATAGTCAGGTAATGGATTGTGTCAGGGAAATGATTTGCCTCACTTTAATTTTCTTCTCTGTTCCATTTTCGACAGTTGAAGGTGGGTGCTCTTGACAGGTTTACACCTTTCATGTCTTTGATTTTTGAAAGTTCAATTCTGAGAATTAAGTTTTGCCTTCCGATTTAATAAGAGCTATGAACTGTTTCCACTGAATGAAGCTTCAGGTTAYGTTTAAACTTGCAGCTCCCAGGGCTTCCCTGAGGTCATGAACATTTTAAAAGAGCCTGGTTCATAAGTGCGGCGTCCCGGTGGTCCTGCGTGTTTACCTTGCTTGTTGCAAGTCTTCCGTGTTTCCTGGCAGTCGRAATTTCAAGTCAGAGAGAACAGTGCTAATAGGAAGAATAGGAAGACTTGGATCCCTTGCGCTGGGAAATAATACCCAACGGTGCCCCGTTATATGTCGTGTGCCCATTGCACACGAGGATGCTACTGAGTGTCCTTACTTTGTAGACTGGTGATCTGCCATTAATGAAAGCGATAGCCCTTGTGGAGAGCTTTTGGTCTCAGGCAGAAAGTACTCGGCAAGCCAGTGCCGAGCTGTGCTGAAGCCTGTTTACGCTGCAGCGCTGCGGGCAGCGGCGTCCCAGCACGCCGCCAGCCGCGCCGAGCCAGGCCAGCACACCAGCTCATCCGCGACGCGTGGCCCTGTGCAAATAATGACGCAGGAGCTCTGGCAGCCCCAGACCTCTGAAGCGTCTGGCCAACCTGCARCCAGGCAGATTTCAAAGAGCACAGCTGTTTTTCACGCATTGACTTTTACAAGCTTAAATTGTTTTCACAAACTGACAGCACCACTCATTTTTTCTGAGTGCATTTTCTGGTGCATTTTTTCATCATTCAAAGTTTTTGATGTTGGCTTGGGGCTTTTTGGTTTGTTTAACCTTGTTACTGGTCTAAATTAATGATTAATTTAAAAAGCACACAGGATTTTTCAACCCTGGGAGGTTGATATGTTGTGCTTTCTTTGCCCTTAACTTCCAAGCTCCCATAAAGGAGTCCAGTGGTGCCTGCAACTGTTTTTAGGCTGGCTTTGCCTTACTGGACAGGTCCTGGAAACACAGATGGACAGGTGCCACAGTGGATTAGAGAAACACCATCAGAATTTAAGGGGATCTTATAAAGCTCCTGGTATTTCCAAAAGTGAGTTTTCAGCATTCTGACCAAGACCCACAGGGTATTTATGTATAACATTTGCTGACATTGGTGGTATATGTGCGTGAATTGCAGATATTAAAAATATAGGGCTTTCTAGCTCCTGTACTTTTTTTTGATTGCCACTTTTTTAGTGCCCCAAATTAGCTTCTGCATTGGAGCATCTGATTATGGGATGGCTTGTTTGTGAGGATGTGTACTTCTGCTGCAGGATTGGCTTGGCCAGTTACCTGTTGAACGTGAGCAGCTCCCAAAGCTAAAGCTGCTTCTATCATGAAAGATTTTGGTATTTCAAATAAGATTCTTTTTTTCTAATTGATCGGTTTGCCCAGCCCTTGATTAAGGGGTATTGCTTTATTACTGTACCAACCACTCAAAAAGATGCTTTGAGGGCTTGGGTTAGCGGAGAGAAATACCTCTCAAAACTCAGAATAACAACTTTCGAAAAGAGTAAGGGTTGTAATAGTCTTCCAGTTGCCTGTGCTTCCAGCCTATCACCCAAAAGCAAATTCTACCCCACAATCCACATTTCAGGTTGTTTAAAGAGCAYTATATAAAATACTGCTAGCAGCTTACAGATCAGGCTTTGACTTACGGCAGGATTCATACAGGGATTTTATTGTTGTGATACTTGTGTGGCGTGGCCTAAGGCTTAAGCCTCGGGAGCAGGATCCAGTATTTTATGAATACACATAAGGAAGGCATTTTTACAGATCCTTTAGATGGATTTTTAAGACATAGGGATATCAGAGACTGCATTATTTATTTATTTCACAGTCGGATGTGGGATAGGAAGGCATGTGTTTTACATACTAATAGTTCCATACAAGGTTGGAAGGCAGGTGTTCAACCCAGGAGAACATCAGAGGCATAACTTTTGTCCATTTGCTGTGCTGTTATGTGATAAGTGGCTCTTTTTGCTTCCTCTTTCCAGCTTTCATGTGAGATTTTCCTTCCTTGTTTTGGCCTCTTCATCTCTGTCTTTGACTGTTGCCAGCAGGCTCTTTCTGGACAGCTTGATTGCATTTTATTTTCTTTTGCTGTCATTATTATCTTCTACTATAAAATTCTCCATGTACTAGAAGTTGATCCTGGAATTACCAACCCAGCCAGCTTGGCTTTCCAAGTTTCTTCAGCTGTAATAAACAAGAGTGTCCCAGTTCTGTGCTTTGATGCTCAATGAAGACTTGGCCACTGAGGGATGGTGTTTCTTCCCCCAAAAAATCTAAGGTCATGGGAACCAGGGTCCCTTCTCAAATACTCCACTGACAGACATCTGTTTTGCTACTGACTTACCAAGTTTGTATTTTTTCTTGAAATCCATAACTTTTGGTATATACATTGCTCTGTGGAATTCTACTTTTTGCATGTTCCTGGGAACAAGTGTGAGAGAGAATCCAAGTTATCCCTTACAAGATCATAGGATTTTAAGATGGTAKTGCCTTGGATAGGTACAGTTTGCCTATCTGTTTCTCTGTCTCTCGAGGCTAGGGTAGAAGCTCATGAAGTTTTTTTTTTTCTTTCTTCTTCTAAAAATGGGGGGAAAACCCTCTGAAAACTGTGCTTCTTTTTTTATAGACTAATAATACACTATGAAATAAATTATGTAAGTGGACTTGCAGCTTCAAGTTGCCTGGAGAGGTTGTTTATACTCCAGAGGTATCTTAATTTACTTCAAAATGACTCAAAGGCTTGTGTTATAAATTGAAAAATCAAAACTTAAGGACCTCCTACTTTTATTTGTTTCACCACACACCAGTAATTGTATCCAACTGGTTTTCCTTATCCACAATATATATTAAGAAAATTGAAAGGAGAAATACTACTCTCCTGTCTATGATCAGCTGTTACCGCAAAATACTGTTTAGTGTGCTTTTTGTCATGCAAATGAATGGAGGTTGTGGATTAACTTCAGTGTAACACTTCTACTTGTTACAACGCTTTTTAAGTTTGGACTTTCACCTGTACAACAGTGCTCTGCCTTCCTCTTCTGTATCAGCATTACTACAACAGTGTCAGCCTGGTTTGTTGACCAGTCAGGGTGAATCTCCAAATATGAAAGCACTTAGTTCTTCTGCCCCATCTTCCCCTGTATAAAAATACCTATCTCTACATCAGATGTAATAAAGATAGAATTGGCTAATTGCACACTTTCAGGGACTCTCCCCTTGAACTTATGTCTTCCAGCAGCATTTATACATGTGAATTGGAGTCAGTTGGACAATCTAGTTTACTTTTTCCCACTGAGGTTACTTTTCTTGATGCAGAGGTTTTAAGAGCGCTGACAGGTGGCCTCAAGCTTGTGTAGCAATCCAAACGTGAATTTGGCTAGCCAAACGGATCACTGCCTTTCTTTTAACCCCTTTTCCGCATAGATGTAGACATAGGTTTAGAGATGCCATTTCGTTAGACCTTGCCTCGTTGTTCTGTTTTTCACTGAGGCAAGATTTTACTCCTATTAAGTCTTTTACTAGGACAGAAGGGATTTTATTGGACAGGAAGGGAATTTTCCTTTCTTGGGGGGGGAGGGCTGTTTTTTTGCTGTACCCCTGGCCTGCAGATGCATCTTTGGAGGGAATATTACTAGATTGAAGCAGACCTGTTAGCACTGCAACTATCATGGAAGTCCTCCAAGTGACAACCATTCCTGGTCTCTATATTTGCCTCTGTAAAATGATGCGTGGTGTGGCTGTACCGCTGTGCTCTCTGTTGCCATCCTAATCAATCACAGTTTCTGGCATTAGTTTGATCTTCAAGACTTTTTTTCTGGCTGCACTTGTTAATTAATTTAACCTTTTCGGTACTTCACAAAGTGATGAAAACCAAGATTAATACAAAGAAAACACGTTTTCATTAGAATTGAAGTGCCTTCTCTTGGTAGCTTTGCTTGATATCTCAGGCTTGGTTCAAAATCTAGCCTTTGGAGGATTGTTGGCAACAAGGGCTTGAGCTAAGATCCCCAACAAAGCACTCCGAAGTTTTATTTAGGTGCCTGATTTCCCAAAGATTGCAGAGAGAGGTTATACCCATATGTACCTTTGTGAAGTTTGGCCACCAGGAGCAAACATGAGCCTTGCAGGGCAGCAAGACCTGTCACGTTCTCATCCAGGTCCAGCCTCAATCTCCTGAGTCAGTTTAAATGATACCTTGGGATAAATGCTGCCTTATCTCAGTTTCTCCATTTGTCCAATGAGAACAGTCTTTCGAAGAAGTGTTATGATATTAATTTAGTGTTTAGGTGGTGTTTGGAAGAGCGAAATACTAAGTGCTAGTTATTACTGTCCTACAACACTAATACATAACAGCTCCGCCAGTAAGGATAAAAATCCACTGCTAATTCTCTTTTTCCTTCTTTGTGATTTCTTCTCTTTTCACAGAAATATTTTTTGCAGATTTGGCTGCTTCTTTCCAATTTAGCCTTTTATAAACAAATCTGCTGACTGAAGCTGAATATTGAAATCCAATTTAATCAGCCCCCTGCAACCTCCCTTGAATCTTAGCTGATAGATTAGAAACCTTTCTGCCTGATTCCTCTCACATGTGGTGATGTGAGCATCAGTGAGGAGCAGCTCTTAGAAAGGCTGTGGACTGTCATGAAGACACAAGGCAAAGCATATCGGTCTTTTGGTTGTATTCAGCAAACATTTTCTCCAAATTCCTATAGCCACTGGAGATTTAACACTGTATTGTACTGTTGGGCAACATATACAGTTCCCATTAATGTCACTCCACAATAAATCAGAGGATAGTATCCTCTAAGGGATGAAGATTATCATCTGCTTGTCAGCATGGACCAGTAGGCACCATGATACTGGATCTTATATTGCAGACTGAGGGTAGCAGTTTAAAAGACCTTATCAGGGGTGACAACTCATGGATACAAAAACCCTATAAAGGTAAGAGAGGAGGAAAGCCTAAGGGTGTTGTCCTACATCCCTGAGATGGTGGGAATCTGTTAGCTGATGTCTGTCTAGGAACAGCTGGGTATGGCAGGGAAAAGAAGTATTTTGATTCTGGATTATCAGCAGAGTCAAGAATTTCTGTATCAGCAAAGTTTATTTCTAAAAAAGAGGGAGATTGTTTTGTTTTAGATCACCTGCATGGGCCTGATGGATTGTATAAGTAATCAGTAAATTTCAGTCGATTCTCACTGAGTGCAAAGAGATCAGAACCCTGATTTCTCCTTTTCTTCCACCACCCTCCCCAAGTAAAGATTGGCCCTTTGCTCTCTGAGAGTTAGCTGAATTTTTATGTGCATGCTGGTAGCAGGTGAAGTCAGCTCTTGAAAAACTTTCGCCGTGTCAGCCTCTCTTTCCCTCGGTAAAAGTCCCCAGCTAATCAGCGTTGCAGCCATCCAAACGCTTCATAATTACGTTGTAGGACTGCTGTGTGGGAAGCCAGGCACTGACAAAATGTTGCCTCTCTGAAGATGTAAGAGTGAAGGATAAAAGAGAAAAGCAGGCCTTTTAATAGAAACATTAGTCATAGTTAAATTGCAGCGCCGTGTCGCTGTGCTGCTAGCTTCTCTGTGTCTCTAAAAATACCCTCTAGTGGTTTGCTTATTCATGTAGTGTGTTGATATAGAAAGGAGAGTTGGATTCTGGAAAAACTCGAGCAGTCGGCAGCAGAGCCSCTCTTCCTGTGAGCAGCTGGCGCTCCCCGGTCCCCAGGAAGGTGCCCCAGGATTTCCTACGGACCATCTCTCTTTGCTCCAGCTCCGAGTTTGCCCCGGGACAGCGGTGCGGAATGGAGAGATGGAAGTTCTTCCGATGCCTTTAGGACTTTTTAGTAGCTGATGCAGTGGAAGGAGGCCCTGTGCGATGTCGAGGTGTGATCCGTGCTGCGCAGGGCTCCTGGTTTGCCTGCACTTAGTGTGGGAGYGGTTCCCACCTAGAGCACACGGCAGCACCTGCAAACCAAACATGCCGGAGGCCTGCAGTTCGGTAATGAGAAGACGCTTTCTAACTTYGATAGCGGTGAATCACTGGGGGAGGCTATTTCAGGAAGCTTTGTGCTTGCCCTTACCAAAGGTTATTTTTAGTCCTTTGTGTCTGGTGCTGAGTGCTGTAGACAAGGCAAGGCCAGCTGATTTTTCCAGTGCCTTTCCATGAGGGTATTACAGATCATGAGATTGTCCTGGACCTTTTAACAGTATGTTTCTGAAATGGTATCAGGAAGTGCTGTAATACCCTTTCTTGACAAAAGGCATATAAGATTTGTTTTTCATCTCTGTTTTCTTTTATTTTTTTATCCAATAACTTACAGGTTGCAGTTCCTTGTTATTTCAATTACAGGTAACTYGTAGTTTGCTTCTCCTGACAAGATGAGTGCAGTCCTGCAAGCTGTACTGCCTTGACTCAGGAGCCAGCATTTCCATTAGAAAGGAATAACTAGGTTTGACAAGCCAGCTGGGCTGTGCTGCCACGATGCAGTCACATTCCTGCCTATATCCCACAGCCTCTGTCCCTTGTCACCATCCTCCAACCCTTGTGCAGCAGCCAGACAGACACCGTCCTGAAGGGCGTAGGCAGCTCGAATGCAAGTTGTAATCCTTGCAACAACTAGTGATTTTACATGTTTTATTTAATCTTTTTTTTCTCCATATCCAGCTTTTCCCAGCTCCACTCCAGACTCTTTCTAAGAAGATTGTACAGTCCAGGACCAATAGTACCTTAGTTGGAGTCTTTGCCATTATCCTGGTTTTTCTATCTGCCTTTGTCAACATGGTACGTATGTTATTTCCTTTAAACCTGCTATTTGTATGGCTTTCGTATTGGTGCTCTCTGGTGCCGTAACGTTTAAAACCACTGGGCTTAACATAACACTGCCTGGTTAGTAGAGCCTAAGTTAGTTCTCATTTGCTCCTTGGGCACAGAAAGGAAATTGGAGCTAGACAGCTACATCCCTGGGATGTTATATGCCTACCGCATAGTCACWTTTGTGACTATGTTCTTTTCTGATTCTTTAAATGTTTCTGCCACAAATACATAAAAAAATCTGAAGCGTATCCCAGTGTGAAGGGCCAGCACAAGGCCCACGCGTCATTTAACTCCCACAGTATTGAGTAGGACTTAACTATGGCGTAGGTTTTGTGCTGGCCTTCTGCAGGCGCTGAATTTGCTCTGAGTGTAGTAGTCACTTAACAGAGACTGTAAAGGCTGTGCTTTAAATCACACTTTCAGGACCTGGATGATTTTGTTTCATGTCCAAACACTGCTGCTAATTTCAAATTCAGAGAGAGATGCACTGTTCTTTTGGACCTTGTGGCTACTGGTTTTGTCACCTGTATAAATGACTTGAAGGATAAAAAGAGGTGGTCCTGGGGTTAAAGCCCTGGTCTTAGAGATAGCTCCAAAGACTGTACATAGCTCACTTCCCATCAGTTACGGCCTTGGTTGAGGAAGTATGGACCTGGCACCGACTTGCACTGACATAGAGCAGTTTAAACACCTAAACAGCAAGGCCACTTCCTGCTCTTGTCCCAGCTTCCCTGTGTAGATAGTAGAGATTTAGGAATAATTTTATTCTCCATGATGATACTTCAGTGGGAGGCACTGGAGAAGCGTGATGTGTTCACGTTAGACTGGTAGAGCCCTATTTTGTGTGAGGGGGAGACCCTCAGCTTCAGGGCTTCGAGACTCCCACAGTCTTCCCCCATAACACACCAGCAAAGAGCCAGTGTGGGCTGCGGAGCACCAAGCAGGAATTTTTCTTATTTTTCTGCATGATATGTGGTTCTTTGCAATTGTGAATTGCTTAATGTAAAAATTAGCAAAACGGACAAGCAGAGCTGTGCACAGAGGAGATCAGGACGGGCATCTACCTCTGCCTCAGAGTAATGTAACAAATTACTCTTTAAATTTTGATGCAAAATTCTTTCCTACAGAAGAATCCACAGCAGTAGCTTTAGGAACTTCTAGATGGCAGAGGAAARTTATCAATTCAGAAAGTCCTGTCAGTAGAAATACACCACCACCAAGATCTTCTCACAGAAAATGGGATGTATTTGTAGTGTAATATCTACAGGCCCTCGGCCTTGCCTGTAAACCTTCAAACATTGAATTATACATGTTGAGCAGTGAACTTGCTTTCTAGAGTGCATGGCCTGGATTTTATTAATTAATATTATAAGAGAAAAAACATAGCCATTACACATGTGGTAAAACTAGTGATTCCATTTTGCACATCACTTGGTTTCCTTGGATAGCCATTTCCAAGGGACTTTTAAAATGATATAAATTATTTGGTTCTCTTCTCCTTGTCTATGCCTTTGAGTTTAACACTATCTTTTTCTTCAGTTCATGTGCAGCACTGTGGATCTTGCCAGCTGCATGGCTGCAGAATACAACATCACTCGTGACCGGGTGGACATATGCCTTATCAGCAACCTGACTTCCAACTACAGCCTGGGCACCTTGCAGGGATTCTGTGACAGTCCTTTGCCCAACTGCAACTTTCCAGAGGTATTGCTTGAAAAGAATGTGTTGCAGAGCTTGATCTGAGAAAGGGCTATAAAACTTGGTGATTGCAGAGGAAAGTAGATGGCTGCTGACTGATGTTATGGGACTGATACAGGCTACCACAYGCAAACTTGGATATCTGAAGTTATCATGCGAGCCTGCGTTCATGCATTTGAATGAGCAGTCTGATTTTCAAGAGTGCTTAAGCTCAGAGCTCTGTGCAAAGTCACCAGGGTGCCTGGATGATTTGTACACTAAATCTGCTACCCATAGACTCTAGTTAGGATGAATTGGAGATCTGCTTAAGTTCTTTCAGGGCTGACTAAGCAGTAGACTTTTATAATTGTTGGGTCCTGCCTGTAGCAGGAGAAATGGCCTTTCTCTAAGAAATCCTTAATAGCATGCAGAACTTCAAGCCATTGAAGTTGTCTGATGGAAACTGAAAAGGGAGGGAAAAAAATCTGTCTTGGATGAGGGCAGAGTAGATGTCTAGGTCATTTGGGTTTGTGGCAATGTTGTAGATTTATAGCTGATCTGTTACCATTGAGGTGTTGTCCCACTGGAGCCCTGGACCTGTTTCCATATAAACTAATGGGAATATTGTCAGCATCTAATTCAGTAAGGATTCTGAGACCACCCTTACTGTGACTTTCAACCCTACTAAGCTTCTTAGTATTTCTACAGAAAGACTTAGGAGCAAAATCTGGCACAATGGAGAACTGAAGACATTCTGCACCCATCACAGGGCTGCCCAGCTGCTGGGCAGAAAGGAATTGTAACCTATGAGGAACAGCCATTTTACGTGCTGAGGACACTATCGCAGCCCTGAACTGTGTCCTGCTGGTAAATGGACTAAGGGGGGAGACTGAGTCCCAGGGGGACTCAGTTACTCACCAGGGCAGATGTTGGATCTGGTACAGGAGCTCCTATTGCTAAATCAAGGTCATGGAGGCTGCCCAACCATGAAGATGTGGCAAAGGACTCCACTGCCATACATATACACTCTTCCTCTCAGACTGCTGGCAGAAAAAACACATGATCATGCTGTCAAGTGATGGCAGAACTGTGCCCAGCCTGTATTTTGCCAGTGTGTTTAATGTGTTGCATCAGCAGGAGCAATACTTTCAAAGTGGCGTCAGTTGGCTAGCAGTAAGTCCTGGCGGTGTCAGTTGCCAAAAGCCTGGTGATCCTGTGTATTTTGCAGGTACATGAATTTGAGACCAAATTTGACCTTAAAGCACCAAGTATTCCAACATAACTGGATGATGCTTTCTGCTAGTTTGGTTCACCTCTAGGGTGAACATGTGTCACCGCCTCGGGTCTACAGCTGTGAGCCCCTGCCTCTTGAACACCTGGGCAACTGTGTGAAGCAAATAATGCCTGATAAAAAAAATGTCAGATTTGTTTTCTCCATCAGTTTGGTTTTAACACTTAAATTCTCTGTAATGTTAGAGGATTGCACAAGTAGCCACGGGTTTAAATGTTCATTCAACCACATGACTCCCAGTCTGTTTTTAATCCCTCTGTTTAGTTTCTTTTGTTTTCAGTTTTGATTTATCCAGCTGACATCCATCTCTCTCCTGTTCTACCCCCTCCCTTTTTGTCTTTATACAGTACTTTACCTACAGTGTCTTATTGAGTCTCCTGGCCTGCTCTGTGTTTCTTCAGATCAGCTGTATTGGAAAACTGATCCTTATGTTAATCATTGAGTTTATATATGTTCTCATTGTGGAAGTGCCAGGGGTCAACCTTTTTGACAATGCAGATCTCCTGGTTACAGCTAACACCTAGTAAGTACCTTTCATTTCTGAAATCTTCACATATCTTCTTTCACTTAGTAATTTCAGAGTGGCATTAGGTGGATGGGGACCCCAAAGCCAAGGTGTAAGCAATGGAAGTGCATGGTACCATATTAGGCATGGCTGTAAATTAAAGGCTGCTATCCACCTCTGAAGTGTAGAAGATCACAGTTCCCTATAAGATCTTTTTGAATTGGAACTTGACTAATGAACTATCTATTAATAACAAAATATAACTCGAATCAGAGTGATCTGTGGTTTTGTTTCCAGAAATGGGGAGCTGCTATTAGTCATTCTGACTGCTTCTGGTAGTACACTCTCAATATAGCAATGCCGTGTCTCAAAAAAGAAAACAAAAAACCTCAGTTCCAGGTGGCTCACAGATGGAATAATGAATCACTGAAATTTTCTGACATCTAGTGTACCAAATGCAGGTTAGGGTGACAGAACTGGTAGAGCTTGGCATTTGGCTAGCGATCTACTTACAGTTTCTGCTGGATGAATGTCTACATTTGAAAATTTGGCAGTGTAGCGCATCTCAGCACAATTCCCAGCAGAGGGGCCTGAGTTAAGTGGCAGTAGGCAGTTGCTTTTTTACTTACAAAGTATATTTGCCAGGTCACATAGTAATCACGGTGGCAACCTCCTCCTCCTACTGACATGGTTACCCCTCTCCTGAAGGTCATGACAGGGAGGCAAATTCAGCATATCCACAAGCGCACTCTCCTCTACAGGTTTCACATCTCACCAGCAGTTTTGCCAACTGCTTGTTTTGATGATTTCCCCTTGTAGGCAACAATGTACTTGAGTGTGAGTCAACAAAATCATAGTGTTGTGAAAAGGTGAACAGGATGCTAGGGTGTATAACAAGGAGATTTGCCTGTAAGATGTGTGAAGTAGACCATTCACCCTACTGAGCAATGGAAAGGCCTATCCTGAAGCATGTTCTCCAGTTTTGGGCAAGGTGCTTCAAGATAATGAAGAATCCAGAGCAGCAAAGAATAATCAGAGATCTAGAAAGCATACAATACTAGAGAAGATGAAAAGAACTGATAGTGTTTATTCTAGAAAAGAGACTAGTGAGAAGAAACTTGGCATGTGTATGTTGGAGGGAACACAAAGTCGTAACTTTAATCGCACCAAGGAATATTTACACAGACACTAGGAAACTCTTTGCTGGTAAGCACTGGGATAACCCAGTAGGGCAAGGGTCCAACYCTGATGGTTTAAAGACATGAGGATGGTTGAGAAGAAACCTATGGTCCTTCCCAGTGCTATTTTGTATGTTATAAAATAGCTTATGTAGTTGCTCAACTTTGTTGATAGCCATTAACTTGTACAAGCTGGATGCACTCAGTTACTTCCGTCCTTCACATTAATATTCCATGATTTGTAGGATTTCTGTGTGCCCAGTAATAATTTATAGAGGAATGGCTTTCACATCCATTGACAGTAAAATCGCTTAAAYAATATTTTTAACTCAAGTAAATGAAAGCATGTAGGAAACCCCATGGAGCTTTCTGYGGGGATATAGGGAGAACGAGGTTTCCTTTCCTTTTTGCAGAAGGTATGCATTCCAACAGCAGAAGCTATTTAGCATTTTCTAACACAATTAGAGAAATAAAAGCGTTTTTTATCTTGAATATCACTTCATTCCTTTAAGTCAAGCACTAAGCAAAATTGCAGCACTTAGAAGTATAATTTATGTCACTCCACAATCAAAATGTCAGTAATAAAGTGGAGAAGGTTAGCAGGTTTTCCCAGAAATAAGTTTCTGTGGATGTTATATTATCTTTTACTAAATGATATTTGTTTTGTTTTGAGATCTCCATAGGCAACTATTTAATGCCCCAAAGTCAGGCAGACCATTTGGGTCACTGGGAAATGGAAGCTCAGCACACAACACACAGTTTAGAGATGTACCTTGTTGTCCACTTGAAAAAAAAAAAAAAAAAAGAAAAAAAAAGAAGAAGAAAAGCCACGTATTGCTTTAATTGGATGCCCATTGTAGCTACATAATTACTGTCTACTCTGGAGCCATTACAATACTCTGACTAATTAGGAGTGATGCAGATGTCACTTTACACTTCTGTGTACAAAATAACCCAGCATGCAAGCAACTGAAAGGCTGATTAAGCACGTTGAGCGTTGCTAGACTTGATTGCAGTGCCACACCAGCACTGTGACATGTGAACCTTAAGCTAGAAGCACACAGCTAGTATTATGTTACTTTTTTCCTATGCAGAAGATAAACGCACACATTGATTTTAAAGATGTGATGGACCCATGTGATCTTCTAAGTGGAGTGCAAAGATTTCGCCCATTGATTTCTTCATGAGCCCATCATTTGTGTTTGAGCTATCGCATGTGATCTGGAAGGCTGTCCAGCCTTGACTTCAAGGCTGCAATAAGGGAGACCTTCCTGTCCTTCTGGAAGCTGTGCCCCAAATCATCCACCCATCCTGCTGAAGATGGGCACTTAACTTTGAACCTGAATATATTTAGCAGACTTCTCACTGTGTTACCTTCTAGCTGGTTAAAGAGCTATCTGCTACTGGAAATGTCAGTCCCAGGAGGAGCAACCTACCAATGCAACTCCATTTTTACTTGCAGTGGGCATTTTTAATAATCCAAAGCTTTATTGTGACTACTAGGTTGGCTACATTTTGTAATCTTTGCATAGTGGCTGAGGATTTTAGAGTAGGCATGATAACCACAGCAAGATGCARCCCCAGGACAGAAGTTTGCATCTGCTACTCTCCCATCCTAAGACTGAGTGACAGTGAGGGGCTGGCACTCATGTTTATCAAGGCAGTGATTTAGGGGAAGAAGGGTATCATGCTGCATGAAAAGGGTCATCTCCAACTCCTACTAGGTCCTTTTATTTTATGCTCAGTTAGGCCCTCAGCCAGTTCAGTTTGGGTAGTTTCTAGCTCTGATTTTCCAGCAAGAGGGTTGCTGCCAGCCTCAAAAAACTGTGACCTGAAGTACTCAGGACTACAGTAAGACTCTCAGTGTAAAGATGTGTCACATTATCAGCCTGCAAAGCTCTAAGTGCATCAAAAGCACTACAATAATGTTACCACTGGTTTCTTTCTTTTCATTTAAGTAGCKTTTTAAGACATATATATGGTTCTCAGCCACCTAATACGCCACCCACACTTGAGAAGAAACCCTGTAGTGTCAAGCAATCAATCAGTCAGGAACTGAGCCAGCTCCTACCTAGCAGAAGACTCCTTTCCACCCTTTCACTGTGTGAAAAGCATACCCTCCATCTCCTCCAGCAGCTCTGCTCCCTACGAGCACTTTGCGGTGCCGTATGTTACGGCAAATGGGGAAAAGGGGAGTTAGGCCTTGCAGCAAGTTATCCCAGAGCTGCCTTTCTAAAACAAAATTTTCCACCTGACCTAATTAAGTAGTGATGGGTGCACAAGCATTTGCTAAGCAGCCCACACTAGCATTATCAGCCTTGAATTATTCTCTGATTCTTAGTGCTGCTTGGCTTTTTACACACAAGCCACATGAACCGTGTTGTACCATCACTCTGGATCTTTGAGTGTAGTTCAGACAACGATCCCTCCCCCGCAAACACACACACACAAATTCTTGATCTTGTTCCCTGTTTTTAAAGGGTTATAGCCCCACGCAGTGTTAGAGGTGCCACATTGCAGTGATGCTGTTTAACGTGCGAAAGGACCTGTTCCAGAGAGAGCAAACCACTTTACTAACCTTGGCTTTGTGTGTGTTTGTTTTTCAGCATGTCTGCAAATGCAACATTACCATGGTGAGTTCTTTTGGTATGAAATAATCTTAATGATTTTTTTTGACAGGCATTTTCTGTTCACAAGGAGCAGTATCAGCATGTTGGGTGCTGTGGGCAAGTCTGGTGCTTTACTATGCATTGCTGTGATCTGGGGCAAGACACTATGAAAAACCATAAGTGCACTGAGTATTGCCCTTTTTATATGCGTAGCTACTCTCAGAACATCCTATTTTCTGTGGGACTGACATGAACTTGCTTTATAAGAGCAGCTCGTAAACTTCATTTGTAACTAAAGATCACAGGGTTTATCAAAATAATACTTTCATACTGTATAACTTTGTAATTCAATCAGTTTTTATTTGCTTGCTTGTCACAAGGGTTGGAAATAYATCATAACATCCCTTTCAGCTCTTAGAATATTTATAAAATAAAGGCCATTAACAAGTGTGGGAAGCACTAAACTCCAAACTTTGGAGGCTGGGGAGGACAGTGCGAGAGACGGTGGACACGATCTGAGAGCTGGCAGCATTTCCATTTGCCCAGGCACAGTCCTGGCCCAGCGTGTATGGCCGTCCTCTTAGAAATGGCTAATATATATCGATGTTAAGCCTTTCTAAGAAGTTGGATTAAATTTCTAGTTTCAAAGTCCTGTTTTAGAAACAAGCATGCATGAGCCAAAGTCATAAGCTTTTTGCAGGTATTGTTTGTCCCTTTGCCAARATGTGCTTTAGAGGGAAAGGAAAAAACCTTCTGTTCAAATATTGGTTAGCCTTACATGGGAACTGGAGAGCACGGCTAAGCGACGCGTGTTCCTCGGTGCTGCGAATGATCGGGAAATTGTGTCTTTTTGTTGGCTGCAGCGCTCCAGCAATGACGCGAGTCGCGCTGAAGATTGTGACCCCCGTCATCATTACCGTGTTTGTCCTGGCGCTGTACTTGCATGCCCAGCAAGTGGAGTCCACTGCAAGGCTCGATTTCCTCTGGAAGCTTCAGGTTGGTGTTTGCTGTGTTGGATGGGTGCACAGAACCACTGGTGTTGGTGTAAAACTGTGGAGCCATTTGTTATCAAGTTTCAGTGTCTTATAAAAATGCCTTTGAATTTTGGATGAATATGACAGATAACTGGACATATCAGTAATAGTCCTTGCTTCTTTGGCATATTTCATTCTCAATGCCTGTCATCCTGCTTATTTACTTTCACCCCTCATTTCCTTGGCAATGTGCTTAGGATGGTTCCTGCAATAAAGGGCCAGAGATCTGAAGATGAATTCAGATCAGCACCTGGACCTGTCACTGTCACAGAAACCTTTAATATAACACCATTTATAAGTGTTACCAAGCTCATTCTCACTGCTGAGAATGTTTTGCAGAGTTGTTGCAGAGAATGTTTGTTTTGCAGAGTTCAGCTGACTTTAGTTTAGAAGTTCAAAGATTTGCAGTTGCATTTTTGTTCACCTCCTTGTTAAGCAATGGGAATTGGCTGGATATCGAGTCTTCATCAGCCCCTAGGCAGCAATATTGGATAACCAACATGCTACAGATAATGTCACGCTTTGCTTCTGTCACTGGGTTCAGTGTTAATATTTTTAGGGCTTGTGCCCATGAGGTACACATCAGGTACCCAAGGTGATTCTCAAGCAAGGAGGGCAGGTCTTAGCTCTGYTCCTGAGTCATGGTTGGGAGACCACGAGGTTTCTATAGATTTTTTTTTTTTTTTTTAACCTTCTGGACAGTAGGACATCATTCTAAGAATAGGTGAATAACTAAAGCTCCTTGGGAAGTAGATAAACATTGTTATCCTCACTTTTAAATGATGAAACAACAGAAGAGATGAGCTGACTTGCCCGGGCTTGCACTGCAGATCCAGGTCTGTGCTCAGCGGGCTGAACTGCATTGCTTCCCCCGGCAGTGCCCAGTGTTTTTCTTGTTCTGTCCGCACATATCACTTCTAAGGAGTCCTTCCTTGTTTAACCACATTTCCAATCTCAAACGTCCTGTTCTAGAAACCAGCTCCCATGAGCCAAAGTCGTAAGTGCTTTCCAGATATTGTTTGTCCCCTTACCAACATGTGCTTCAGGAGGGAGGGGAGGAAATCCCGTCCCTTCACAGCTTGTGACACACACGCATTTGTGAGAGCCGGAGCATATGGCTGAACTCTGTTTGCCCATGCTGGGGCCTGAGAGTTGCAGGAGAGTCCGTCCTTTTGTTGGCTTCAGCTCTCCAGCAGTGACAGAAGTAGCTTTGAAGAAAACCCTTTTCAAAAGGCTTTACCTTGTCAGGGACATATTAACTGCTGCTGCTGCAGCTGTTTTCCATGGGACAGCTTGTGGCATTCCTGTTAGCTGAACTGTTCTGCACTATCAGCTGTGCAGTTCCCAGTCATTGCCTGAACCTCCTTATCCTTTGCTTTTTGCTCAGAAATATGCAAAATGACAAAAAGTAAAAACAAGGGGGAAAAATACTGCTACTATTAGGTAATACAGGGGAGAGAAGTGAATCCATACATGCACCTCTATGCATTTACCTGCAAACCAGAAGTGATGAACTGTGGCAATGCTGGTACTCTGCAAGTCTGCAAAGAGAAATCAAATCCTCAGAGAATAATCATCTGCRAAGTCTGATTAATCTAGTGTGCTTTAAAGGCTCACTTTATTTTAGTCACCTAGCCGTGGGCAGGTACATCTTTTCAGTCCTTGCWCCATCTGAACATTAATTCTGAATCCATACACATTAGAGCAGAAATAAGGCAACCCATCCTACTCATTGGCCCTGTTGCCCTGACATATCCCCTCTACTGCTGGAGAAATGGGCTCTAAAAGCTGGTGAAAAAGTCTTCTGGAGTGTCGGACCAGGCTGGTTCATGGGTTCAGTTGGGAATGTACTTCATGACCATCAGTGCACCCCAGAAACCTTGCAGGAAGTGAGTGTCCCTTCATTCACCTGGGCAAGAATTTGGGGGGGTCAGGGAGGGGATTATAAAGCAATGTCACTCTTGTGCTCAGAACTGAGCAGTGATTTAGCTGTCTTTGTCCTCCTGAAATCTGTTGTGCTTGACTAGGAAAGCCAAGTGTGTGCTGTTTGTCAGCTTCATGGATGCTCAGATATAGGTGGCGTTCCCCAGATGGAGAAGACACTGCAGAGATTAACAAATTCAGGGCCCTGAAATGTGTAACAATCTATGTCTGCCCTTAGGGTAGCCCCTTTGGCTTTTACATACATGCACGCGCACGCATGCACAGACACGCATGCACGCACACACACACACACTTCCACTGCAAAATGTGTGGTCCTGCGTGTTTCCTTGGTTCTGATCTCCTTTACTCTTTCCCCCTCCCCGCTTTCTTCCATTTCTGTGCTCCACACGAGTTCATTTTCAGCTTGCTTTCCTCTAGAGCAGTTACCAAAAGAGTAAGCATGCTGCTGTCTCTCCCTCCTAAACCAGGCCACTGAAGAGAAAGAAGAAATGGAGGAGCTACAGGCCTACAACAGGCGCCTCCTCCACAACATTTTGCCGAAGGACGTGGCGGCTCATTTCTTGGCTCAGGAGCGGCGAAACGACGAACTGTACTACCAGTCGTGCGAGTGCGTGGCTGTCATGTTCGCCTCCATCAGCAACTTCTCGGAGTTCTATGTGGAGCTAGAGGCCAATAACGAAGGGGTGGAGTGTCTGCGCCTGCTCAACGAGATCATTGCCGATTTTGATGAAGTAAGTCGCAGAAAAGGCAGATGGGCAGAGTCAGCTGAATCAGTGAACATCTCTGGGCTTTGCTGAGCTCATGAGTGAAGCTGGCTTGCTGAGCCCTTATGCCTTGTTTTATTTCTCCTTGCTTGAAATCTTTAATTCTTTTTTTCAGATGAAAGTTCCTCTCATTCCTCATCCCTTCTCCTAATATCTAGTCCCCTTCTTTGCCTGAAGGCTCTGGACTTCAAGGTGTGAATACTCTGTTCAGCACTTTGTAGTGCTTGTACTGAGGGAGGACACGTGGCAAGGATGTGAACAGCACACATGTGTTTGTCAAGGCTTATTTGGTTCCTTTGTTCTTCTCTTGTGAAACAGATAATAAGTGAAGACCAATTTCGGCAGCTGGAGAAGATCAAAACGATTGGCAGTACATACATGGCTGCTTCAGGTCTCAATGATTCCACTTATGACAAGGAAGGGAAAACGCATATCAAAGCTCTGGCTGATTTTGCTATGAGGTTAATGGACCAAATGAAATATATTAATGAACATTCATTCAACAACTTCCAGATGAAGATAGGTAATGTCACTATATTTACAGGAGGAAATATTGCTAGTGGTTATTTTGACCTTTTGTAGAGATTTTATAGAGTGAAAGCCATAGATGTCACCTTAGATGTCCAGTGATGTTAATCGTTCTTGTGCCTAGTGACAGAAAAGTAACTGGCTGCTTTCTTTGGCCTGTATGATATAGTCTCAGAGCAGTTTGGTTAGGACAGCGTCCTCCTTACCGAAGCTCCCTGGAGAACTGGGAGCAGTTGCGATACTGACCTTGGTGCAGAGAGGCGCTTACCAGAGCAGTGGGTCTCACAGGGGCTTTTGGCTTGGGCTCATTCTGCCTGTGATGTGCTCCTCTGCACATACCCTGCGGTTCCTGGGTCCGCCAGTCTACCGCATGTCTTGGACGGTAAATTGTCTTTCAAATCAGAGAGTAATAAAAGTCAGGAAAGGAGAAGAAAAGAAAGTGAAGATGGCCAGAGCGATATTTGTTCTAGAAGGTCACCAAGATGCTGCGTTACTGCTCACAAGCCACCCAACGTCTCAGCAGTCGTGCGCCAAATTGCAGGGAAGCTGTTTGCTTGGCAGCCAGATGGCCAGTGAACTTTATAATGTTATCTGGTCCTGGAAAATAGGTCTGGATTGGGCAGATGGCAGACTGTGCTGCCATTTAGACAGTCATAATTGATCAGAGAAGCAGCCAGCTTCTCCTTTAGGTTCTTTCCCTCAGGTTGGCCACAGCTTTATGTGTCAGGGTAAAGCACTGCTAGAACTGATGAACCTCAGATTCTTGTACTGTCTGGTAGAGCTTGCCTCAAACTGAAGTGGAGCCTACGTGATGGATCTGAGCATTGTGGAATTTCTTCTGTATTTCTAGGCCTCAATATTGGTCCTGTCGTGGCTGGGGTGATCGGAGCACGTAAACCCCAGTATGACATATGGGGCAACACAGTGAACGTAGCCAGCCGAATGGACAGTACGGGGGTGCCTGACAGGATTCAGGTAAGGACCTCGCTGGAAAGCCTGCTTGCGTCGCCACTTAGAGGTTTTAACGCTTCATTGGGGTTTTCATTTCACTTTTGATTCCTTTATTTCATACGTTTGTCTATATGCTGAAAGGAAAGTGAACCGGGGAGTGCTAATCGTAGCCTGAAGCTGGGACGGTTAATTTTGACCAACTCTGCAGCCTTGAGGTTTTGGGGAAAAAAAGAAAAAAAAAAAGGAAAGAAAGAAAATTGCCATTTAGTTCTGCCTGCAAGCGCAGAGCTGCATTTCCTTCCCTGAGTGCTTCATTGGTGTTAAGAGGACAGYGCTGCTCCGATGCTGGTAGTAACTTGTGCTGCTGGCTTGGGTTTTGGCTGCATGCAGCTCTGCACTGGCCTGCAGCTGGGAAATTAAATCTTTGGAGCTGGAGTTGCCCCCTGGCACCCCACCGAAGAACAGCGGTGGTTTTGTTTTCCAAGCACCAGATTCAGGGAATGTTTTGGCAATCTCTCTGTCTTCGTTTCTCGGTTGTCACAATGCGACATACACTGCRAGGTTAGCAAGAATCCAGGCGGCAGCGGGGAGCAAACAGGTAACCGRAGGGAGAGGCCGGCTGAAGGGGTTTAGCGGCGCCCAGGCTGCGAGCGCCCGTCCCGCTGGTGCGCGGACTGTGACCTTTGCAGCGAGTCARTGCCCGCAGCTGCAGATTAGCATTCCTTGGGGAAAGCACTGAAGGGATGTAAAAATAATTAGAGTAACTGATGTTAAATGCAAGAGCCATGCTGTTTTTTTTCCAATTAAGCTGTCAGTTAACTAGATCAGTATTTATCCAACACCCTTTAAAATTTCCTACAAGGCAGTCCATGAGCAATTTTCTTTCAAGTTAAGCAAATAAGCACAGCAACTTTACAGTGGTAGGAAACCAGAAGAGGAAATATTTAAAGCCACTAAGAAAAGGCGGTGAGAAACTGCCTCGTAAGACACGATTCGCCACAGAATGGCTGGGCTTTAACAGGTATTTGCTGCTCTGTGTTGTTATGTTGCCCATATGCTTATTAAGTATTTAGAGCTGATGTTTATGTGAGCACGCACAGCCAGTGCAACAGCAGACTCACTCCCTGGAGCCTCTTTTTTTTTCCTTAAGTGCCTACATAAATGTTACATGTGCTTAGGCTGTGAAAGTACTGTGAAACACCTTGCTGCTGCATTGGCCCCTAAATAGCTCAGAAATCTGGCTCTCAATCTTCTGTTAGATATTGCAGGGGTAAGTAAGTAAGTGATTGATTGATTATATTTGAATGGCATCTGCACAGTAAAATTGGATCCTGGCTAGCTTATTCCACCCCCACCCCCACACTCTGATCTATATCCAAGATGATTCCATGCACTCTCTTCCCCCCCCCTTCCTCCACAAAAAAGCCCCCAAATGACCCTTCCTGAACTAAACATCCATGGGGTAGGGCTCRGTAAGTAAGTTCCTCGGTCCAACTTAATCCTAAATGCTTCTCTTTCCCCAAAACGTCTAGAAGCCCTCCCATTTTTTTGGAGGACTTTTTAAGTAAGTATCTTTTAATCGCTTTTCCTGAAACCACTCCCATGATACCATGTTTTGCACATTTCCTGGACTGCTAGGTGCATTTTTTWAAAAAAGAAATGTGACTAATTAATTTTTCATATTGTGACTTCCTTGAAAATCCGGTTCTCCTCACATTCTGCACCCTGTATGACTTGCGTAGGTTCTGAATTTCTGCAGTTTGTTTGTTTTGCAACTTCTGCCAACTTCTTTAGTTAGTGATTGATGTGAAAAGTCAGCCTAGAACCAAAACAGTTGATGCTATACAAGTTTTGCCCATGGATTGCTCCAAACAAAAAAGCATGCCAAGCATATGTTTACTCTTGTTTTTTCCTGCAGGTAACCACAGACATGTACCAGGTTTTAGCAGCCAACAACTATCAGCTGGAATATCGAGGTGTCATTAAGGTCAAAGGCAAAGGGGAAATGACCACCTACTTTCTAAATGAAGGGCCTCCAATTAGTTAGCACCAATTGCAGCATCACTCAAAAAAATGGAATTTGCATTAAACAAGATTGGGAAGCAAAGAAGAATCACTTTTTTTTGGCAGTGAATCTAAAAAAAAAAAATGCAACGCAGTTGAAATTTCACACAGTAACTCTGGAACTGGTATCAGCAAACACTTTAGCCACCTATCATGAAATGCAAAAGCAGGAAAACAAACCTCTTGGAGTTGTTCCTGGCTGAGTGCTAAATCAACCAAAGATATGTACCGATGGAAGTCACAGATAAGACATGAATTTGGAGTTTTGAAGTAAGGCTGCTACCACAGGATATAAAAAGAAAGATATTTAAGTATTTATTAAGCAACACAACCTTTACTTGGTTGAAGGAATGTATGATTCACTACAAAGCATTATTTTGGAATGGATTTGCACTCCCATAATGTTTCCATCCCATACTGCCAGCTATTTGAAGTGTACCACTGTGCTTTTATTAGCTGTTTTGAATGGGCTTTTAAAATTGACACTCACTGTTGCAACACACAAAAGGCCTTTTAGGATGGCATCAGTAATGTTTTTAGTGAGAAAAGACATTATAGGGCCCAGCCCCCTTTTTCCCTTCTTTTCCATGGCTGAAAGACTGCTTTTCTGAGTGGGGCTGGCACATCTGACGACAGGGAAGATCAAGATAAAGAAAGATGGCTCTACAAACATATTTATTAAACAAAGTCTTCTGTGCTCTTCTTTGGTATATATCAGTTTACATGGGAAAGACTAGATGTAAACAAGAGACACTTCATTGGGGGAAACTCCCCTGAAATTTGTTGTGTTTTTTTTTTTTTTTTTTTTTTTTTTTTTTTTTTTGTAATATTGAAAACATGGAGATCTAACAGATATACCAAATTCTATATTTTGTAAATTATATATAAATTAGAAAACAGGCTGTCTGCACCAAGGTGTGTTGGGAGGTGTATATAACCTGTAGACTTTTGTGTAATTTTTTGTGCATAATACTCTGAACACAGACTTGGCAGTTTTTCAGATTATCACTATACAATCAAACAACAACAGGTGAGTTTCCAGGCTGAATCAGATGCATTTTTAAATGAAAATCCAGAAATATCTACAACTCGAAAGAAGAGGAAAAAAACAAATAGAATAATCACACAGTTGTTCAATGCAGCATTCAAACTGAGGGTGGCGGATTAAGAAATGGAAACAGGACCTATGAGGCTTAGCTAATGAGAAGCTATCAAGCATGTTAAAAAGAGCTCCGAGCAACTCTTCTAACTGTAACAGGGAGCTCATATAAGGAGGAAAAAAAGATAATTTGAACTTTTATTTATAATTATTTTCCATTGCTCATATTAATACAATCCTGCTGATATGAAAGTTGTCTGATGTTTTAACTGCCATTTGACATTGCAAAGAAAGAACTATGTACTTGCATCGCTGAGTTGACTTTTCTGCAGTAGACATTTATTTAAACTGAGTCGCGTATTTTCAGTTTTCAGGAGTTAGATGATTTTCAAAACAAGATTATGATGGAGAATTTGTGTATGAGGTAGGTGATCTTAAAATACAGTGCCACTGATATTGTGTTGGGCATCTTTATCTATCTCTAGTCAGAGTTGATGAATAGCTCACTGTTATCATTCATGTACCTTTTTTAACTATTGAAGAAAATCCCTTGATATTTTATTAAAAAAAAGAATTAAAAAAGCTCTATTTTTTATATTCTATGAGAGGAGAGTTTTGATATTAAATTTGGCTAGCACTAAAAATGACTCCAATCTTTTGACATTTAATAAAAAGTTCTTTTCCAGTCTTCTCAGGGCAGAATATTGTAGTATTAACAAACAAACAGCTTAATGATTGATTGCACTATGGTGGTGAGTGGTTTATTTTTTCCTACTTGACAACAAGAATAAGTAAGTTAAAATCCATTGGTCTGTCTTAATTAATTTGCCATATTGCTAAGCATACCTGTAGCATTAAGCCATTTAAACGTGAGCTTAAATGGCGGCACCCTGTTCCTTCCCCTTCCACTAGGAAACATCGCTGAAAAGTATAGTATATTGACTTCTGTAAAACTGCCAAGTCTGCCCTTGTACTATACTTTTGCTTCTTTACATCTTTCCTGGTTTGCAAAATACTTCAGTCGCATCACACTGTTATGCCTTTCTCTTCCACCTTCCACCCCTTTTACTCCCTCACTGACTCCCATTAGCTCCATGCCATACATTCAGTTTTAGAATTGCTTTCTCCTTTATGAAAGTCCRCGGTCTTCTTAACTTTTGATTCATCTTATGAAGTTGTGTTGTCAATGAAATTTCAAGTCCCCAGTATCTCTAGCTGTGATTGTTGACAGTGTGTCATGATCATTTCAAGGGGTATTCAAACACTCTTTACTCTGGATCTTGCAAAAACAGATACAGTTTTATGATTTCCCATGGAAATTGAAATCTATTTAAGTAATTTAACTATATTAAACACTGTTTCACTGGTAAAGTGTCCCTGTTTTATTTAAGATGCATGTGGCTAGTGAAGAGATCAGATGTAATTTGTGTATTGGATACTGATTTTGCATACAGAAACATACAGCTCTTGAATACTGACGAATGACCATCTGCACTACACTGCTATGAGCAATATCCAATTAGAGGCCCTCCAGTTCTGAGCTGCATGATGAACATCCAAATTCTCACCTGTGCATGTATGCTATGTACCCACTTACCTTGGAAAGTTAARCATAGTTTGGCAGCCAGGATATGTCATCAGCTATCTTAAGTATATGGTTATAACTGAGCAGCTTAAAAAAGGAAAAAATTAGTGCTATTTTAAAAAATTAGTTGTACATCACAGAAAAATAATTCCCCTGGTGCATGCTAACAGAAAGAACTGAACAGAGTGAGTGCAATAAGGTGCTTTTAAACTTGAGGCTCCCGAGGACAACTGGGAAGAGGGAGCAGACCTGTCCAATACAACACTCACTCACTCACAATCTTTGTATGTGAAAAAGATGCTTCTCATTTCCTTACTGAAAATGTGTCACTTACTTCAGCTTCCTCTTAATTGCTGTAGTCTCGGGTAACTGAGAAACAAAAAAGCTCCACCCCACCTTTAAATTGAGTTTTTCTGTTCAGGAGCCATTATTCAGGCAATCAATCAGAAATGGATTGGSTTAAAAAAGTTGTTACTGGTAGGAGGGATTTATAAGTAAGTAAGTAAGTTAGTTAGTTACATCATTGGTAAGTAAGTAACTGTGTTACCAAAAAAAAAAACAAAACAAAACGCACCCCATTCTATGAGGTGGTACTTAAAATAGAGGTTAAGAAAAAAAAAATAGTCCTTAAGGAAAAAAAAAAGAAGCAATTACTACTTCACATGTTCTCCAACATAAGCATACAAACAACAACTGAGGACAATATCTAATTAGTGTTTTTTTTTTTTTTTTTTTTGACATTTCCAAAGGTGCTTTTGACTAAAAAGGCCATAGGAGCAAGAGAAAGAAAGACATGTGCAGACCGCCTCCTCCTCTCCCCTCCCCCCGGGAGCTTTTCTTTACACATAGCATTTCAGCTACAAACAACTATTGCCATCTACTGGAAACAAMCCCCTGTAGTCTTAGCTTTGACATTAACATTGCTTCTAAATAACTGCACAGCAAGGCAAGAGTGAGCTGAAATCACAGGCACAAAAAACATTTCAGCTGCAGGGGTGGTTGGGGGTAGGGTGAAAGCACAACTTGAACGCCTTCACTAGCTACAGTCGCTGCTSAGCCTGACATGATCAAACGCAGTGTCTAGCTAGACTGCTCCACGCGCCCCGGGTGCAGCCCCCGTCGCGCCGCAAGGCAGACAGACAGCGGTGCACCAGAACAAGCCCTTGCTATACATGCTGATGCCACTCTACTACACAGGCACGTTGAAACGCTCTGGTGAGGAACCAAGACTACGAGGTGCGGCAGTCGACCCACTGGCAGACACCTCTCCCCCGCCCGCCTTGTTTGATGCATCCCTTGAGCCTAAGCCCCAGCAGCCCAGACGYGTGCCAGGAATTCTGCAGCACCCAAACACGCAGCTACGCTGAGAAAGGAAGGGCAAGGGGTGGGGGCAGGAACAGGCCCCAAGCGATGGGCTGGCTCTTGTACTGGCTGTAAGGCACTCCCTGCCCCCAGCTCCCCCTGAGGCTGAATGAACCTGTTTCCACCCCTTTAAGTAAAAGTGCTAGACTCTGAGTAGGTTCATCCCTATGCTGTCGTAAATGCCTCAGTAAGGCACCTGGCTTGAGCTAAGTCCACACTGGCCCTTAGTGTGTTTTACTAGTCTGTTGTTAGCATGGTGGTGTGTTTTTTTTTTTTTTTTTTTTTTTTTTTTTTTTTTTTTTTTTTTTTTTTTTTTTTTTT
>NW_028186457.1:5829795-5834565 GCF_003343005.1 Rhea americana | reverse complement strand
TTTTTTTAAGGCATTGCTCGTGAAGTAGCTATTTCATTATTCTGTGCCCTTAGTCAGGCTGGTACTGCATACCTCAAATCCTACCAAAACGCAGATGCTGCTGCTGCTGGTGGTCATCAGAAGCTCTGCTGCACTGTAGGGACAATGGCTTCAATGCCTTCCCTTCCCGAGAGGGCAAGGACCCCGCACATCCTGCTGTCATCGCTTATCTATGCTTGGCATGCTCCCATTCCTCCTTACACAGCTGGCATCATTCGCTCTGCAATGAAACAGGCTAGCAGACATCCCACCTCCCCAGCAAGGAATACAGCACAGCATCCCAGGATCCCCATACCTGGGCGGAGGGTAGAGGAGAATGGAGGAATAGGATCCACAAAGTGCCAGCTTGAGGCTACACATCCACTAGGAAAACAGTGTTCACCTTAGGTTGCCTGAAGAACTACAAAGAAGCTGCAGATTGCATCCTGCAAAGGGCAGGGAGACAAAAGCGAAGAGCTGCCTCTGCTTTGGCATTATTTTGTTTCACGTCCAAGGCAGACACCAGGYCTCCCCCAGATATGCAAGCGTGGTAACTAACTCCTGCCCTAAGTTGTGCTTATCTCCTGCCCTCTTTTCTCCTGGCTTTTCTGCAACAGCTCCACAATGAGAGATGGAGCACATACCCCACTACTCATCTGCTTTCAAGCTTTGCCTGCTGCCTGATAACTAGGGCATGTTCTTAAGCTCTGCTCAGTATACAGGTTGTTGGGCTAATCCTTCTGTGCCACTTACATGTTCCTAGCATCAGCAGAGCCAGATGCGCTGGTCACAGCTTTGCATTCAGGGGGGGTCAGACATCYGTAAGTGCCTATGCAGCCATGCTGAATGCACCTCACACTTTCTAAGCATGTACTTGTCATCTTCAGGATGTTTTGCCTTGGGGGAAGAAAGAAAAGTTATCCAGGGTAACAAAAATTTCAGGACTCTGCAAGAGTTCACAATGACTTTTAGATAGCTCTGTGAACAGCGACAACAGCAAACAGAGGGTCTATCAACCGATAAAAGTGCTCTGTAAAGTTCCCTTAAAAAAAGAATTTGATCTATAAAACTGATATAAACTACAGTTCACAAGTAAAGAAAACCATCACAGATGCCGTAAGATTCTTTAGCCTTACCAAAGTAAATGGGGAGCTGGACTAWTTGACTGGCAGTATCCAGCCATAACTGGAACTGCACACGTAGATAGATGCTCCAAACTTACTCAGAGCCCTGCGGAGAAATCAGCTGGGCTCTCATCAGCCCACTGAACTCCCACTGAAGCAGAGCCCCTGCTGCAACCCAGCTCATCAGTTACTCCCAAGTAGGAAAAGACACTCTCCTGTAATACATCCCTTTATATTAACAGCATCCAGAAAGCTGTGGAAACACATATACCTAGAATACTTATTCTGACCAAAAGCTAATTCAAAAACACACGTTTAGGGTTTGCAAGCATTAATGGGCTTCTTCCATTTTCAATACAAACCATGAAAGTAAAAAAAACAATCAAACAACAGTACCTGCAGTGGAAATGGGGAATGAAAGGCAGGAGCCTGAAAGGTAATAAGCCTAAATAGATGTTCCTCATTCCTTTGATAAAGAGACTACCAATATATTAAAGCATCGGCAGTAAAGGTTGAGTAATCACAATGTTTGCAAAGCAAACTGCACTTTCCATCACCTTATAGTTCTCATATACTCCTTATATATTCAGTCATTCTCAGAAGGCTGCATTCTTTTACACACACACACACACACACACACACATCCCTTTAAATTAGTAGTATGACAGAAGAAGAGGTCTAAACAGCGAATGAAAGATCAAATCCTAGAAAAATCTGACCATTTGCAAATGAAATAATAACCCTTATTCTCAGATTTTAGCCTGAATGTTCAATGTAAGACCGCAGACTCCAGTCAAAAAGCTCAGACATTAAAAAAAGACTACACAAGGAAAATACTAACTAAATGTCTGGAAGCTGAGGTAGGGGACTGTGGAGTAATTGTCTGGCAATTCCATAGTGAAAGTGAACATAAACAGTCATACTTTCTTCAAAAAAAAACAATATTTTGGGTGTTGGAGGTTTTAACTTTACAGAGCGCTTACTTTGTAAATACAGCATTAAGTTGGTTCTAGTTCTGCTAAGCCCTACAGTATACATCAAACAACTAGGAACGGCCTTGTCCAACTCAAGTTAAAATAAAGCATGTTGCTCAAGAGAGTGAATAGATGCAGAATTTCATTTTTATGAGTATTTGCATGCACTCAAGTATCTGGTGAAGTCAGCAAGGAAGCACCCGTTTCACTGAATGCTGGCTTTGTGCAAGCAATTGTGAAATCCTGGGAGTTTTCTGTAAATTTGCACCTCCGACTTGGCCACGAACACTGTATGTTTCTAATCTCGCAAAAATTTCTGCCAAGTTCAGATATTACAATCACACTACAGTAATATACACAAAAGCCATCTTTTTTTAGCACATATCAAGTGATGAAGAACAGTCACATTTAGGGATCAGATATTAATTTTCCACTGTAAATTGGGACTTTCTTTATCAGTGCTATAAAAACAAGAAAACAAAAAAAAATCTGTCCTCCACTACACTGATAGTTGTATTTGTTCACTGTATCTGTTAGTCAGCAGTTAGTTAAACATGATAACAACTGTCATGGGATAATGGCTCCACATATTACAGCAAAGGAAATTATCATTCCTTAAAAGTGCATCTTTAGAAACAGCATCACAGAAACACGATTATCTGCTGACATTTAAGTCCAAGRAAGGATGCAACAGGAAAGTCTTCATGTGCACAGTAGCACAAGTCAAAAAACAAAGTAACATTTTGGCCATTCCTAATAGCTTCCCCGCCTATCAACTGAGGTGAAGTAAAAAGACAGGTCAAAGGACTCCTGTAGATTTTATAAGCAAGATAAGAACATAGTTTTATATTTAAACGTGAATATCTATATTTTTCAATCCTTGACTTAAATTGGTAAAGCACTGCTTGTTATGTTTTCAGGTGTCCAGCATTCAGAAAGCTGCATAAAAGCTAACACAGGTCAGTGCTAAACACAAATTGTGTTTTCTGTTTTTCTGTGTTTTTAAAATATTCATGGTTATACATTTCCTAAAATTCTTGTGTGCTTGCCCTCCTCCAACTCTCTTCCCCATGTTCCTGATTCCCAAAACAAAAACAGACCATATTCATGAATGCACTCTACTTTTCTGGCTCAAAGAGGGGAGTGAAGAGGCTTAACAGCAGAGCATTATACCCCACAACACTAGCTGTTGAGGCTGCACACCAAGACATCTTCATGGTGTTAGTCTCGCATATTAGTCGGAGAAATAGACAYTATGAATAACACGCATACCACTACTGCTCACTGAAGACCGCAATTTCATTCTCTAATTCTCCTCAACCTCAAGGGATCTAGATTTTCTCAACCAACACCATCCTTTAAAAAGAAAAAAGTATCCGGCTCCATTCTTCTCTGTCATAATCTGATTCCAAAACTTGCCAAAACATATAATTTTGTGGGAAATGTCCTTAGAAATCTGCCAGAAGCAACACTTCAAGGTACAGCAAAGCCCTGCCAATCTCCAGATCCAACAACACAAGCAGCATGGTAACCTCTCTGTTATTTAAACTTTTTTTTTCCAGCACTTCAGTGAACCCTTACATTATTCCACATCATATATAAAAATCTATGTCTCTCTATTTGTACATTACATAACATCATAAGTAACTGAAATACAATTGTCAAAAAAAAAAAAAAAAAAAGAATCTCAAAACAATGTAACAGATGATGGTACCATGTGGTTGCAATTGTAAGTATTTGTTGCTTGCTGATTAATTCACAAACTTCTGGAATATGCAATGGTTCTCTCAAACACAAGTCCAGGTCAAGGAAGTTCTATTCCAGCACAATAAAACAAATCCAGTATAAGAAACAAAATTCCTGTTCTTTTCTTGTTCAAGCTAATTAGACCGATTTATTATTTGTCTGTCATAGTTGCTTATATAAGATTTCAGCTAGTTATTTATCCATTCCAAAAATAATAAAAAGAATAGTCAAAAAATCAGAGTCACTCCATCTATTTACCAGACCATTTCCTTTCACCCTTTTTAGACATCAAACAGAGGAAGAGTGCAAAAATGGTGGGGTAAGTGGCACACTTTTGTTGGATAATTATTAAAAATAAACCGTGCCCACAGAGATCACTTTCAAAAGACAATTAAGAGCAAATTAAACATATGAAAAAATGTGCAAGTATTTACAGCACTAGGCAGAGGGCCACTAGTGCCAAAAAGCTGATCCCCAGAAACTACAAAGTTTCCAGGTTACACTTAATTAGGAAATCTTTCAGGCATATGTCAATGTGAAAATGTTCCAAAATGTAGCATCTCACACATTCCAGCTATAGTCTGCTAATAGGCAATAGCACTTTAGCACTTTTTTTTTTTTTTAATTTAGCCTATTCCCCTACTGCCTCACAAAGGCAAAACTGATTTTGGAAGTAAAGAGCTTGCATGATATGCAGGACACATACTCTAATACATTCCTTCCATTAACACACTTTTTCATGCCACCAGTCAAGTTCTCCAAACCTGGTGCTCCCAATACATTTCACTGCACAGATACGACCCATTTTCCTCCTCTAGTCCAGTATTCTTTTGTGTCTTCAGCTCTCCTTTAAAAACAAGTTTAACCATCAAATGAAAAATGTCCACAGGCATCTTACATTGCTTTTT